>NC_088351.1:1132500-1360000 GCF_036884655.1 Musa acuminata AAA Group
CGGTGATCCACACAGCAGGGTTGCGACGACGCTCCTCAAAACTCCAGGCCTACTCTGAGGGGGAGAGGGAGAGGAGAATAGGAAGGGCAAGCAAAGACTCTAGCCTATGAGGCTGTGAATCCCTCCTATTTATAGAGATCCCGTGTCAAAACCCTAATGGGTCCTTTCCCTAGTGGGTATTGGATCTGCATCCAATAAGACAAGGGCTCCGTCGGATATCTCATATCCGAACCTCTACTCATCGCAATGCCTACCATATGTGTGTGACCCTCTAGGCCCAATATCGAGCTGGCCGTGAGTCATACCTGTCAGAACTCCTTCTAACTCAGTGAATTATTATCTCTGTAATAATTCACTCGACTCATCGACTACGGAAGTACTAGGCCACTACGCCGTAGTCCCCAGACGATACAGGGGAATCCAATCCATTGGACCTGTCTGTCCTCAGTTACCATGTACCTATAGTCCCTCATCCATCCAATATCCCAGAGACCGTATATCGAGCATGGTGCTGTCAGACCCATACGGTTTCTACTCGAGTCTCGCTCTAATCGGATTCTCCCGGAGAACTCTTTCTCTCTCAACCCGAATGACCCTGGCCAGGGATTTGTCTGAGCAAGAACACATGGGATATTCCTCTCATGATACCGAGAGTGGATGATCCTCTATCGACACTCAATAGCCCTCGTAAGGTCGACTACCACTCCCAATGACCAGCTGTACTAGATCTGGGAACAGCCAAACCTATAAGTCTGGTATCAAAGAGTGGAGCACTCTGTTAGGATCGAGAGCACTAAGAGGGGGGGGGGTGAATTAGTGCAGCGGAAATTTTATAATAATTTAAAAACAAAAAGCTGCGTTCGTTCAAAAACGATTATGATGCAAAAGCAAATTCTCAGTTTGTATCTAAGTGCAGTTTGCGTCTTAAGCGCAGATTGCGTCTAAGCGCAGTTTTGCGTCTAAGCGCAGATTGCGTCTAAGCGCAGATTGCGTCTAAGCGCAGTTTTGCGTCTAAGCGCAGTTTTGCGTCTAAATGCAGATTTACGTCTAAACGCAGATTTGCGTCTAAACGCAGTTTTACGTCTAAACGTAGTTTTACGTCTAAACGCAGATTTGCGTCTAAACTTTGAAACTCGTTTGTATATTCGCAGAAGGCAGTATGCAGTTGAAATCAAGACGTAAACGTAAACTGAAATCTGATGATTGAGCGAAGAAAGCCGATTTACGTCCGAATGCAGTTTTACGTCTAAATGTTAAAACTCGTTCGTAAAATCGTAGAGGACAGATTGCAGTTATTAATAGGATTAAAATGTAAGCGTAAACTGCAAGGAAGCTCGTTCGTAAAAGCGCGGAAAACAGTTCTGCAGAATCAAACGTAAACGTAAACTGTAATGTACGAAAATACAAGTTTACGTCTGAATGCAGATTTGGAAGAACAGCACTTAGAACTTGTTCGTGAAAGCGCAGAGAGCAGTAGTGATGAGGGAGGTTTGCAGTAATGATAGAGTGCTCGAAATTAAACGCAAACCAGAGATTTAGAGTGGTTCGGTCAGCCTTGACCTACTCCACTTTTGGCTTCCTCCACCGATGAGGTTGCCGACGTCAACTAGCTGCCTTCCTTCAATGGGCGAAGGCCAAACTTCCCTCTTACAGTTTCTCTCCTTTTGACAGGCTTAGGAGACAACCTTTACAGACCTTTCTCTCCTCACTTTACAGTTGAAAACTTGAAGAACAGAAGGAGGAGACTCAAGGATTTACAACACTTTTGAGCTCTTTAGAATCACAGAAAAGATCACAATTTCGGTATGGGTCTGTATCTTTTCAGTGCTGAATGGGTGGGGTATTTATAGGCCCCAACCCAATTCAAAATTCGAGCTCAAAACGATCAAATCGATCTAATCCCAGAATTTCTGGGATCAGGCGGTTGCACCTCTCAGCTGGAGAGGTGGCACCGCCTGGCAGAGCTCGAAGACTGAGCTCTGCCGATTGCTTCTTCTCTGCCAGAGCTCGAAGACTGAGCTCAATGGTTGCATCACCTGGCAGAGCTCGAAGACTGAGCTTGGTGGTTGCATCACCTGGCAGAGCTCGAAATCTGAGCTCGGTGGTTGCATCACTTGGCAGAGCTCCAAACTGAGCTCAAGCTGATGCACCATTCTGCCATAGCTCGAAGACTGAGCTTGGTGAATGCATCACCTGGCAAAGCTCGAGACTGAGCTCAGGCTGATGCACCACACTGCCAAAGCTCGAAGACTGAGCTTGGTGGTTGCATCGCCTGGCAGAGCTCGGAACTTGAGCTCTGGCGGTGCAACCTCTTGGCTGGAGCGGTTGCACCTCCCAGCCGTGCACCCCTGGCGGTTGCACCTCCTGGCTGGGGCGGTTGCACCTCCCAGCCGTGCACCCCTGGCGGTTGCACCTCCTGGCTGGGGCGGTTGCACCTCCCAGCCCCACAGCCCAGGCGGTTGCACCTCCTGGCTGGGGCGGTTGCACCTCCTGGTGCAATCAGGGTCCGAATGGTTCACTCCATTCGACCCACTTTGAATCTTTTCAGGGGCCCAATTGCCCCAAGATTAAGCTAATGGGATCACCTCCCATTTTCATGCTTAATCATCGTGCTAACTACGATTATCTCTAAGACAACTCCTGCAGCTTGCTCCGATGCGTCAATCGCTTCTTCCGGCGAGTTTCCGGCCAACTTCCGTCGATCAACCGATAACCCTCGGTGATCCTCCTGCGGACATCCGGCATACTCCTGGACTTTGCGACGATCCACTTGGCGAGTTCCGACGAGCTTCGCTTGGCAAGCTTCTGGACTTCTCGGATCTGTTCTCTCTGAACCTCCGACGACCGTCCAAGCTTCCGTCGAACTCTCGAACTCCCAACGTGATCATGATCTTGACTCCGGGGCAACTCCTGCTGCTTGTCTTAATCTCATCGTAGTTAATCCTGCACACTTATCTCAACACATAGATTAGATAACAAATGACAATTGACTTCATCATCAAAATCCGAGATTCAACAATCTCCCCCTTTTTGATGATGACAATCAATTGATAAAGGAGTTATCCTTAACTCCCCCTATCTATATGCCATAGTTGAGATAAGTCAACCTTGAATTCAAGACCTTTGAATTCAAGTGACGCATTGATAAGTTAGATCAGTTAAACTTATCAATGCTCCCATCATGATGCCTATCATGATGTATCTCTTCAAGAATTATGTCAAGGCATGACATACATCAACAAGTTTGTATGATTGTGTTTGTAACTAATCATCATGCAATCATATAAAGCTACGAAGGACTTTTTACATGATGCTTACATTTGAGATTTTCTAGTAAGTTTGCATTTTCTTCACAATATCAAATTAAGATAAGATGCAAACTATAGTACATGTTCACATATCTCTTGGTGATGCAAGGATGGCATAATATTGTTTATAGCATCACTCAAGTATTTGCAACTATGACATAGATATGATTATGGCAGTTCAGCTATGACATAGTGTATATCAATTCATATTTTTCTCAAGTATTTGCAACTATGACATAGATATGATTATGGCAGTTCAGCTATGACATAGTGTATATCAATTCATATTTTTCTCAAGTATTTGCAACTATGACATAGATATGATTATGGCAGTTCAGCTATGACATAGTGTATATCAATTCATATTTTTCTCCCCCTTTGTCATCAACAAAAAGCATGATAGCATTATCAAGCAAATAAAGGAAGTCATGACACATATATCACTTTATTGTTTTTGCTTGACGGAGGAAAGTCATTTTCCAAGGAGTTTTCATAAGAGTGTACGGGAACATCCCATTTTTAGCATACAACTCGAAAAGTGAACTTTTTACATGCATTTGGTTAAAAATATTTGTCACATAATTTGCAACATGTTGTTTGATCAAGCGTTCTCAAGGCATGTAATAGTAATAACATCCGAAAAATAATTTTGATGTAGTAACACAATTATTTCAAGTGCAGCATTATATCATATTGCATAGCAGGATTTTTATTTCAGCAAGTGTAGCATTGCATTACATGGTAAGATATCAGCTCGTATGATGCAAATTTTTGTTTGATACATGGCATGATAGCAATCATTTTAGCAATAGCTACCATATCAATGTCATACTACTGACTTATCAACTTACATTGGTATGTTGCTTCATATTTTCAAGGCATAGGTTTTTAAACCTTTTTAGTTTTAGTGCAAAAACCGAGATAAACAACAAGAGATGTTTGCAAAATATGCTTACACAGACAAAGATAACCATATCAGGGTAACATATGTACAGCATATCAGGTAACCATAAAGACAAAGTCCTTCATGAATAACATAAGGAGTTTACAACATGTCATATCAAAAACATCAGATGTTTATACAAGCTTATTCATGAGGTGGAAGATTAAAGTGCCTAAATAAAGAGTCAAATTGTCGATGGATTTGTTGTAGCTCGGTTAGGATTTGATCTTGTCGAAGTTCAAGCCGTTCTTGTCGTTGCTCAAATCGGTCCATCCGAATCCCGATATCTTCGATGGATGATGTGTGAGTCTGCTCAACCGGATGTGTTTCCTCAAAGGGACAGATTGGAGGAGAGTGGGTACTCCTAAAGATTGGGGTTTCCGGCTCAGGTTCAGGTTCAGGTTCAGGGGGATTAGTTCTTCTAGGCATTCTAACCCAGTTACCGTTTCTATAGTGACATCTTAGACGGTGAAGTAGATTTTTGTTTATTATGCTGTATCTATCTGATTTCATTACTTCTTCTTCTAGTGGTATTTGAATGTCGTAAGCTTTCATTATTCTAGTAATAATTCCACCATATGGGAGCATCATATCTTTTGTAGATAATTCCAACATGTTTTGTTGGATCAGATAGCCAAGACAAATGTCACGTTCTTTCATAATTAGGTACATAATTCCTAATTCCAATTGACTTACTTCATCATGATGAAATTGCTTAGGAAGAATTATACTAGTCATGATATGATGAAGTATCTTAGTGTTAAAAGGCATTAGATGTTCACAACTTTTAGAAATAGATTCTATGTTAGGATTGGCAAGGATTGTTCCTAAGGCGTCAACGTAAGATGTTCCAATAGTGTTTTCATCCCATGATCCTTTGAAGTAAAGTCCTATGCTTTTCATGGGGATACCTATTATATCACAAATGAATCTATCAGTGATTGAAATGTGTTGTCCTAAGAGATAGGTTGATATCCTTTCTTCATCATCTTTTTGCATGTTGTTGTAAAACAATCGAACTAGTCTAGGATAAATGGGTTCGTTGATCTGCAAAATGGGAAGTAGATTTAGGTTTGCAAACCAATGTATAGTCTCTACATCTCTTAGTTCATTCAGATCTACATATTTTCCCTTATTGATGCTTCTTAGTTCGAAGGAGAGAAATTTTTCAGCATGGTTTTTGGAATCAAAAAGAGTGAGATCAAACTCTTCTACTACTCTCCTCTTTCCCTTGTCCCTTGAGGATCTTCTAGATCCCATTACTACTGCTGTTTTAAAGGGATGATGATGAGCTAAAGAAAATGAAGAACAAAACAGAATTTAAGAGCTTCTTAGAGAATACCTTTGTGAAATCTTCAAGAGAAGGGAGGATTCTTGATGTTTTGCTCCGAAATGGGAGGTATTTGGAAGGCTTAGAGGAGTGAAGTGGGAATGGAGGAGTCTTGGAAGAGTAGAGGAGGGAATGGGGGTGAGTTGGGGTCGGTTCCTTAGCCGGCCCTAGCGTGATTTTAAGAGGGCAGAGCTGCTGGCGGTTGCACCTCTGGCTGGAGCGGTGCAACCTCTGGCAACCCGTGAAGGCTGGAGGTGCAACCGCCAGCTGGAGAGGTGCCACCGCCTGCAGCAGGTGAGCATTTTTAGGATGTTTTGATTTAGGAGAGTTTGCCTTGAGGAGAGTTTCAGAGCAATTGATGTTTGTTACATGATTTCGTATAAGTTTTTATTTAAGGAAGAAGCTCTTTGTTAGATAGATCTTTTAACGTGCATACGAATGTTTGTTTGGTGTCCCTTTTAAGATCATGACATGTTTAGTTTCTACAAGAATTAATTTGTAGATGAACAGGTTTTGAAGATCAGGGGGGGTATGTGAATTTGGATATCATAAGTTTCTAATTGTATCGTTTTTGTGATTTCATAGCTTCCACTTGTTACTTAAGCGTTGCGAGTTCCTTTTTGATTCTTGGTTTATGATCATTGACAGTTAAGGAGCAGAACATTATTTCTTGCTCCGGCCTAGACTTTTAATGTTTTTATAGGAACGGATGATCTTTAGGAACCCATTTTCTTTTGGGTGCCTCATAAACAGATCTATATTTTCTATCATGTTGCATAGAGTTTATCATGGTTCCTTTAGGAACCCAAATTAATTTGTTTGGACTTATTTTCTTGAATGGACAACAATGTGTCTTGTGTCCAGATTTGCAACAAAAGTTGCACTTGGTTTGGTGTTGAACGTGTAAGATGGGGCCTTTTACAAAGGTAGTTGGATTTTGGTGAGGACTCCTCACAAATCCAATCCCACTTCTTTTGGGAGCATGACCCTTGTTTGTAAGGATCATGTTTAATGACTTGCTACCAACCTCGAATTTCTTCAAGGTGTCCTTAAGCAGCAAGTTTTCTTTTCGTATAGTTTCTAAATCATGACATTTGATGCATGAGTTTAAACTATCATGATGTTCGACTTTTAACTTATCAAACTCACAAGTAAGATTATCATGTAGCTTTTTTAGCAACTTGTATTTCTTATTTATAACTTTGCATTCATCAAATAAATCATGGAAGGCATTTAATAATTCATCGAAAGATAAATCAGCATCTAATAAATCCGTTACCTCCCCTTCGATGGCCATAAAGGCGTAATGAGCAACTTGCTCGGTGTTGGATTCTTCTTCCTCGGATGCGCTCGAATCATCCCATGTTGCTTGGAGCGCCTTCTTCTTTGTTGTTCTTTTCTTGACTTGGGGACAATCATTTTTGTAATGTCCCGGCTTTTTACATTCATAGCAGATCACCTGGTCTTTCTTAGGTTCAAGTTTATTTTTCACATCGTTTTTAAACTTGTTTCTTTTGAAGAATTTTTTAAACTTTCTTGTCAAAAGTGCCAAGTCATCGTCGCAATCCTCATCACTTGAGTTTTCTCTCAAGTGGCATTCAGAAGTCTTAAGTGCCATATCCTTCCTGTTCTTTGGAAGGATGTCTTCCTGCTCTTCATGAGCTTTGCAGGTCATTTCGTAGGTCATTAATGACCCGATTAGTTCTTCAAGAGGGAAATTTTGCAGATCTTTTGCCTCTTGAATGGCGGTGACTTTAGGATCCCAACTCTTAGGAAGGGATCTTAGTATCTTATTAACAAGCTCAAAATCCGAAAAGCTCTTTCCGAGACCTTTTAAACCGTTGACGACATCCGTGAAACGGGTAAACATGTCGCCAATGGTTTCACTCGGTTTCATTCGAAAAAGTTCAAAAGAATGCAGCAACAGATTGATTTTTGACTCTTTCACTCTACTTGTGCCCTCGTGGGTCACTTCAAGTGTGTGCCAAATATCAAAAGCAGTTTCGCAAGTTGAAACACGATTAAATTCGTTTTTATCTAGTGCGCAAAATAAGGCATTCATAGCCTTTGCATTAAGAGCGAAAGCCTTCTTTTCCAAATCGTTCCAATCGATCATTGGAAGAGAAGATTTTGAAAATCCATTTTCAACAAGGTTCCATAGTTCAAAATCCATAGAAATAAGAAAGATCCTCATTCGGGTCTTCCAGTAAGTGTAGTCCGTTCCACTGAACATGGGTGGACGTGTAATCGAATGCCCCTCTTGGTTTCCGGCGTATGCCATCTCTCTTGGGTTTTAATCCTTTAGAGAGTTAACCGAGCTCTGATACCAATTGTTAGGATCGAGAACACTAAGAGGGGGGGGGGTGAATTAGTGCAGCGGAAATTTTATAATAATTTAAAAACAAAAAGCTGCGTTCGTTCAAAAACGATTATGATGCAAAAGCAAATTCTCAGTTTGTATCTAAGTGCAGTTTGCGTCTTAAGCGCAGATTGCGTCTAAGCGCAGTTTTGCGTCTAAGCGCAGATTGCGTCTAAGCGCAGATTGCGTCTAAGCGCAGTTTTGCGTCTAAGCGCAGTTTTGCGTCTAAATGCAGATTTACGTCTAAACGCAGATTTGCGTCTAAACGCAGTTTTACGTCTAAACGTAGTTTTACGTCTAAACGCAGATTTGCGTCTAAACTTTGAAACTCGTTTGTATATTCGCAGAAGGCAGTATGCAGTTGAAATCAAGACGTAAACGTAAACTGAAATCTGATGATTGAGCGAAGAAAGCCGATTTACGTCCGAATGCAGTTTTACGTCTAAATGTTAAAACTCGTTCGTAAAATCGTAGAGGACAGATTGCAGTTATTAATAGGATTAAAATGTAAGCGTAAACTGCAAGGAAGCTCGTTCGTAAAAGCGCGGAAAACAGTTCTGCAGAATCAAACGTAAACGTAAACTGTAATGTACGAAAATACAAGTTTACGTCTGAATGCAGATTTGGAAGAACAGCACTTAGAACTTGTTCGTGAAAGCGCAGAGAGCAGTAGTGATGAGGGAGGTTTGCAGTAATGATAGAGTGCTCGAAATTAAACGCAAACCAGAGATTTAGAGTGGTTCGGTCAGCCTTGACCTACTCCACTTTTGGCTTCCTCCACCGATGAGGTTGCCGACGTCAACTAGCTGCCTTCCTTCAATGGGCGAAGGCCAAACTTCCCTCTTACAGTTTCTCTCCTTTTGACAGGCTTAGGAGACAACCTTTACAGACCTTTCTCTCCTCACTTTACAGTTGAAAACTTGAAGAACAGAAGGAGGAGACTCAAGGATTTACAACACTTTTGAGCTCTTTAGAATCACAAAAAAGATCACAATTTCGGTATGGGTCTGTATCTTTTCAGTGCTGAATGGGTGGGGTATTTATAGGCCCCAACCCAATTCAAAATTCGAGCTCAAAACGATCAAATCGATCTAATCCCAGAATTTCTGGGATCAGGCGGTTGCACCTCTCAGCTGGAGAGGTGGCACCGCCTGGCAGAGCTCGAAGACTGAGCTCTGCCGATTGCTTCTTCTCTGCCAGAGCTCGAAGACTGAGCTCAATGGTTGCATCACCTGGCAGAGCTCGAAGACTGAGCTTGGTGGTTGCATCACCTGGCAGAGCTCGAAATCTGAGCTCGGTGGTTGCATCACTTGGCAGAGCTCCAAACTGAGCTCAAGCTGATGCACCATTCTGCCATAGCTCGAAGACTGAGCTTGGTGAATGCATCACCTGGCAAAGCTCGAGACTGAGCTCAGGCTGATGCACCACACTGCCAAAGCTCGAAGACTGAGCTTGGTGGTTGCATCGCCTGGCAGAGCTCGGAACTTGAGCTCTGGCGGTGCAACCTCTTGGCTGGAGCGGTTGCACCTCCCAGCCGTGCACCCCTGGCGGTTGCACCTCCTGGCTGGGGCGGTTGCACCTCCCAGCCGTGCACCCCTGGCGGTTGCACCTCCTGGCTGGGGCGGTTGCACCTCCCAGCCCCACAGCCCAGGCGGTTGCACCTCCTGGCTGGGGCGGTTGCACCTCCTGGTGCAATCAGGGTCCGAATGGTTCACTCCATTCGACCCACTTTGAATCTTTTCAGGGGCCCAATTGCCCCAAGATTAAGCTAATGGGATCACCTCCCATTTTCATGCTTAATCATCGTGCTAACTACGATTATCTCTAAGACAACTCCTGCAGCTTGCTCCGATGCGTCAATCGCTTCTTCCGGCGAGTTTCCGGCCAACTTCCGTCGATCAACCGATAACCCTCGGTGATCCTCCTGCGGACATCCGGCATACTCCTGGACTTTGCGACGATCCACTTGGCGAGTTCCGACGAGCTTCGCTTGGCAAGCTTCTGGACTTCTCGGATCTGTTCTCTCTGAACCTCCGACGACCGTCCAAGCTTCCGTCGAACTCTCGAACTCCCAACGTGATCATGATCTTGACTCCGGGGCAACTCCTGCTGCTTGTCTTAATCTCATCGTAGTTAATCCTGCACACTTATCTCAACACATAGATTAGATAACAAATGACAATTGACTTCATCATCAAAATCCGAGATTCAACACACTCATACAGGACATCCTTGGTGTCTCAAGTCTAAGAACCAGATACACCACTAGGACTACGGAATCGTTGTCTGACAATAAGGCATCATCAACCATCCAGCATTCCGTAAGCGGATCAATCAGTGAACTCATTCTCCAATGAGCACCTGTACTGTATCCCTAGTGTCCCTACACGAGCAGCTATGAGACCAGCTGCATCCATCATATGGACGGGTATACAGCACACCAGTCTATCCGGTTATCACGATGTCCCTCTCGAGTAACCTATGACCGGGATTATTTAGGATATGTGTTTAAAGGTGAATCGATCTCATTATCGTGATCTCATCACGATCTGATTCCCATTGCACAAATCCAAGGACATCACAATATATATGCATTTATGCAATAGTTATAAAGTGATATACGCCAAAATATAATAAGCAAAAAGATTCTGTATCAAGTCACACGTGCCATCACTCACGTGATTGGCTTGCTGGGCACTTATGACTAGCAGTTCGGCCCCCGGGTCTCCCCCGGTCCGGCGAACCTCGCGCTGCACCTCGTCCAGCCGGCGGCCTACGAGGCGTAGCTGGGCCCACAGTTCCTCCGCTGAGCCTGAAAGTGGGGCTACGGGCGTCGGGTGCGCCGCTGGTTCCTCCGCTCCTCGGCTCCCGAGTCGGGTCGATCGGCGCGGAGGGGAAATGGGAGACTCGGGGAGCGGTGCGGCGTTTTGAGCGCCGGCGGGCCGTTGCCGCGGTGGGGGTAAGGTTGAGTGTGAAGACGTCGGGGGAGAGACCAGCGGGATGATGGTCTGCATCACTCCCGTAAGGGCCCGAACCTGGTGCGTGAGGTCGTAGAGGGCTTCGGGTGGCACGGGTGACGGGCCACCGGGATTGGCGACGGGAGGCGATAGGCCCGGATCGTTGAATAATCGCCAATAGCGCTCCGAGGTCGCGGCGGGGCGCTCATCCCGAATTCCCTCCTGTTGGGGGTGCTCCTCCGTCGCGTCGGTCGTGTGCGACCGGATGGCTGGGGGTTCGTCGGAGTGAGCCTGCGGATCGCTTGACATTCGGACCGGCCCTCCTTCTAGCGCCATTATGTTAGTGTAAACACCTTTTTTTAGTTAGTATAAACACCCTTTTTTTCTTAGCCGTGACCCGGGAGGTCGTCTCGGCTCGTTCGGGGGTCCGAATGGCGGGGATCTCCCTGGGGCGGTGCTCGTCTCCACCGGGGTGGTCGGGTGCGGCCTCGGACTCGGGGCGATGCGGCGACTCTTCCCGAGCGGGGATTGCCGGCACGTCCCGGACGGGAGACCTCGGCTTGATACCTGCACAATGGTCGGGTTCGCTCGACCTGACCTGGCGGTGCTCGTCTCCACCGGGGTGGTCGGGTGCGGCCTCGGACTCGGGGCGATGCGGTGACTCTTCCCGAGCGGGGATTGCTGGCACGTCCCGGACGGGAGACCTCGGCTTGATACCTGCACAATGGTCGGGTTCGCTCGACCCGACCCCTCCGACGATCAAGTTAGAGAGATGCGATGGCGGTTGTTCGGGGAATTCAGCCTTACCTTTCCCTTCTGGCTTGGGGACGTTTATAGGGGAACTCGGCATCCTCGGCTGCGCCATCCCGTCGGTCGGGGCCGTATCTCTGATGGCGTCCGACATCGCTGAGGACGTTGCGTATGGGAACGGGGGATCGCAGGGTATGGGCGAGCTTCAACCGCTACCCACTTCTGTCTCGTCCTACTGTGCTGGGTCAACTGAAGTGGCTGCGGGCTCCGTGAGGCTAACGTCCGGACGCAGACTGTTGCCCTTGTTGCTCTCCCTGGGGCGCCGCGCCTGTCCACGTGCGGGGGAAGTCGCCGGGGGTGGGGTTTACCATTTTTTGCCATATCATCAACCATATTGGAGAAGCTAATATAGTCACAAAGATAGTTGGCTTAGAGGACTGGTCTTCTGAACATTAAATCATAATAAATAAATAAATATCTGTCATGGCTACAATTCATTTACAGTTAGATGCCAACAACATAAACAGGACTAGCTTCAAAACCATCTCATGATGATCAAGAAAAAAACACTAATCAAGTTTTATCTCTTCACTCATTTTCTTCCAAATTATGTTCCAGTTTATGCTAATCATGTTCTCAAAAGTGTCCATACATATACCACATAAAGATGAAAGAAAAGTTGTTGTCAATACCACAGCAAAATCTTTACTACCAAAAGCACCAACTCAAAAGACTTCCTACTTCCATAGATGTTAAGGAAATTTGTTTATCAGATAATTATGTACCAGTCATGGCCTCCTAACTGCAACAATCACAATGAGGGTGTCACTGTCTAAAGTAGATGTAAAGATGTTATTAACGATCAATAATGTTAACATAAACTAAAGAACTCCTACTAGCATCTTGGGAAGAATAAATTCCCACTGGACAAAAACAACAGATGCAATACTAAAAAATTGGGATAATTATAGATTACCCCCTATAGTTATATAGGATTAGCATCTCGGTCCCTATACTTTAAAAAGTAGCATTGAGATCCTTATACTTACGAAAGTGAAACATTTAACACCAATTCTCCTCATATCATCAATTTCGTCTTGAATGGAAGGGGTAAAAAAGTAATTTCATATAAACTTCGGATGACAATTTCACTTTCCTTCCTGCGGACGACAGCTGAGTTGGTGGTGCGCGAGGTCGGCAGTGCCGGTGACATGCGATGTCTGTAACGGTTATTATTAAATATCTTATTTAATAATAACGTAACCGTTTTCATTAAGATTCATAATTCATTATCATGAATTTCTTCATTTATTATGGTTTAAATGATTTCAGTTTCTTATTCTTTATGCATGAAACCGTTATTATTAATTAAATATTTAATATCATTAAGTTCTTCATTATGGTCCAAACGTTACAAATTTGAATTAATTCTTGAACGTTATGAGTTGGTGATGATAAATGTTCTTGATGGGAGAATATCTATATATACATGAGGATTTTGGTCCCTTGGCTTAATCATCTCTTTGAAGCGAAAGGCTTTCCTACACCATCTAAAGCGAGAGTTCTGAGCCGAGAAGAACCAAAGTTCAAGAAGAAACCTCTGCAGAAATTCTTGGCGACAATGGCTGGAGGTACGCTATTTCGTTTCCGCATTAGTTTTATTGTGTTTCTATTACAATGATTTAGAAACACAAGTTGGCTTCATCAAAATTTCTAACATTTGGTATCAGAGCCGAATGACCTCTGCCTTGATATGAAAAAGTTTTCATTTTTATGCCATGAAAATGATTTGATTTTGGTTTCTTCTTGGAAACTTGTTGATATATTTTGTTGAAAATCATGAGGAAATATAATTTTCAACATTTTTAGTCGGTAAAATGCTCATATTATGTATGCATATTTAGTTATATTAAATTATGTTTATGAGCAATTTTTTTTATGTTTAAAATATCTAGTGATCCATATAATCTTAATTAATTAAGAATTAGCCACAGCATCCTTAATTAATTAAAATTATATATAAAGTTAAAATAAGGATCACATAAGTAATTAGACATCATATTGTGATTGATTATATTTCGTATAATAATTGTTATCCTACAGGATCTTTTATTATATTTAATATAATTAATCAGGATAAAATATCAGATTATTTTCATAATTTACCCACAGGGATTATGAATTAGAATATAATTTGATAGTTTTATCATAAAGACCATATGAATCTATTTGAATTAAGAATTTAGCCCACAAGCAATTTTTATGTCATGAGATTCATATTTTTGGCATGTTTCACATTGGTAAAACATGTAATTTAGTCTATTAAGCTTCAAATTTTGACATAAGCATGTTTGATTTTATGTAGTTTCTCAAACTGTTAATTTCTCTGATATTCGATGTGATATTCCCGAACTTAGTGGTGATAACTATAAGATATGGAAGGAGAAGGTTCTCCTCCATTTAGGGTGGATGGATATTGATTATGCTATTAGAAAAGACGAACCACCTATAGTCAATGATACCAGCACTCTAACTGAGATCGCGTTATATAAGCGATGGGAGCGATCCAATCGGCTCAGCGTGATGTTTATCAAAACTAAGATGGCTGCTGGCATACGTGGTTCTGTTGACCAGCATGAAAATGTCCGAGACTTGCTAAAGGCTATCGATGAACAATTCATCACTTCGGATAAGGCACTAGCAAGCACCCTTATAATAAAATTTTCATCCCTTAGACTCACCAACATAAAGGGTGTGCGTGAGCACATAATGCAAATGCGAGATATTACGGCTCAACTTAAGAAACTTGAGGTTAATATGTCAGAATCCTTCCTAGTACACTATATTCTGAACACCCTTCCACCTCAATATAGCCCTTTTAAAATTTCATACAATACACATAAGGACAAATGGTCAATTAATGAATTAATGACCATGTGTGTTCAAGAAGAAGAGAGGCTAGTAATGGAATTGGGTGAGAGTGCATTGATGGTAACCACTCGCGGGAAGAACAAAACTGACAAACATCAAGCCAATAAAAAAGCTTATCAGCAGGGAAAAGGTAAAATACCACCCCAAGCTGATATCAAGAAAGAAGCAAGGTGTTTCTTTTGTAAAAGAAAGGGACACATGAAGAAGGAATGTACGAAATTCCAACAATGGCTTGAAAAGAAAGGTAAACCAACCTCATATGTATGTTATGAATCTAATATGGTCAATGTTAATATTAACACCTGGTGGATTGACTCTGGATCAACAATCCATATTGCAAACTCTTTGCAGGGTATGCAAAACCTAAGGAAGCCAGTGGGAAGTGAGCAAAGCATTTTATCAGGAAATAAGATGGGCTCACATGTGGAAGCAATTGGAACATGCATTTTAACTTTAAGTAGTGGTTTTGTTTTAAAATTGGAAAGAACCTTTTATGTACCAAGTTTCTCACGAAACTTAATTTCTGTTTCCAGACTCGTACCATTTGGATATTCCTTTAATTTTAAAGACACATCATTTCGTTTATTATATAAATCTGATTGTGTTGGGAATGATATTTTGTCTGACGGTCTTTACCGTATTTTATTACAAAATGATAATACTCAAGGTTCAATGCATGTTCACGCTGGCATTAAGAGGTGTAATATTAATGATGACTCCTCTATATTATGACATCGGAGATTAGGACATATCTCCATAGAGAGAATTAAAAGATTAGTACCAAGTTTCTCACGAAACTTAATTTCTGTTTCCAGACTCGTACCATTTGGATATTCCTTTAATTTTAAAGACACATCATTTCGTTTATTATATAAATCTGATTGTGTTGGGAATGGTATTTTGTTTGACGGTCTTTACCGTATTTTATTACAAAATGATAATACTCAAGGTTCAATGCATGTTCACGCTGGCATTAAGAGGTGTAATATTAATGAGAACTCCTCTATATTATGACATCGGAGATTAGGACATATCTCCATAGAGAGAATTAAAAAATTAGTACTCTTGATTTTACTAATTTTAAGACTTGTGTGGACTGTATTAAAGGAAAACAGACCAATAAGTCCAAAAGGAGTGCTAATAGGAGTTCAGACTTATTAGAAATAATTCATACTGATATATGTTGTCCAGACATGGACATACATGGTCAGAAATACTTCATCTCCTTTATAGATGATTACTCACGATATATGTATATATATTTTCTTCATAATAAAAATGAAGCATTGGATGCCTTCAAAGTCTTTAAAGCTGAAGTTGAGAACCAATGTGGTAAGCAAATTAAAATTGTGAGATCAGATAGGGGTGGAGAATATTATGGTAGATATACTGAAAATAGATAAGCACCTGGTCCTTTTGCTAAGTTTCTTCAAGAACATAAGATTATTGCCCAATACACTATGTCTGGTTCTCCAGACCAGAATGGTGTTGCAGAAAGAAGAAACCGAACATTATTGGACATGGTGCGGAGTATGCTTAGCAACTCCAATCTTCCTAAGTTTTTGTGGACTGAAGCACTAAAGACGGCTATGTATATATTAAACCGAGTTCCAACCAAGGCTGTCCAAAAGACACCATTTGAACTATGGAAAGGTTGGAAACCGAGTTTGCGACATATGCGCATTTGGGGATGTCCGTCTGAAGTCAGGATATATAATCCACAAGAGAAGAAACTGGACCCGAGGACTGTTAGTGGGTATTTCATTGGATATGCCGAAAAGTCCAAAGGTTACAGGTTCTATTATCCATCTCACACAACTAGGATTGTGGAATCAAGAAACGCTAAATTTCTTGAGAATGATGTGACTAGTGGGAGCGATCATTTCAGGAACATAGTTTTCGCACATGATCATATAGAATCTCAACCTTCCACATCAAATGATAGATTGGTTATAGTTCATAGCACTCCTTAAGTACAAACTAGTGCTGAACAACCAATCATTGAAATTCCACAAGTTGTTGATAGTATTCTAATAGATCAAGCAGTTCAGGAATTACAACAAGCTCCTGAACAACTAGTTGAACCACAAGTTCCTCAAGGAACCATTAGTACAACATTAAGAAGATCTACTAGAAATAAAAGATCAGCAATTCCTAGTGATTATGTTGTATATCTACAAGAATCTTACTATAATATTGGAGCCAAAAATAATCCTGAGACATTTTCACAAGCCATGAGTTGCAAAAAGTCAAATTTGTGGCATGATGCTATAAAAGAAGAGATGAATTCCATGATGAGCAATGGAGTCTGGGATCTTGTAGAGTTGCCTAATGAAGCAATGGTCATTGGTTGCAAATGGGTCTTTAAAACTAAGAAAGATTCGTTATGCAACATTGAGAGATACAAGGCAAGACTTGTTACAAAGGGATTTACTCAAAAAGAGGGAATCGATTATACGAAGACATTTTCTCCTGTATCAAAGAAAGATTCTCTGCGTATTATTTTAGCATTAGTTGCTCATTTTGACCTTGAGTTGCAACAAATGGATGTGAAAACAGCATTTCTTAATGGAGATCTAGAGGAAGAGGTTTATATGAAACAACTTGAAGGTTTCTCCTCTAGTGTTGGTGAGCACTTGGTTTGCAAGCTTAAGAAGTCTATATACGGCTTAAAACAAGCCTCCCGCCAATGGTATTTTAAATTTCATGAAGTGATTTCTTCATTTGGATTTGTTGAAAATCTCATGGATCAATGCATATACCAGAAGGTTAGTGGGAGTAAAATATGTTTCCTTGTTTTATACGTAGATGATATTTTGCTTGCAACCAATGATAAGGATTTGCTGCATGAGGTGAAACAATTTCTTTCTAAAAATTTTGACATAAAGGATATAGGTGAAGCATCTTATGTCATTGGCATTAAGATCTATAGAGATAGACCTCGAGGCATTTTAGGTCTATCACAAGAAACCTATATTGATAACTTTTAGAAAGATTTCGGATGAAGGATTGTTCACCAAGTGTTGCTCCTGATAGGGGCAAAAATGGCGATGTGACATGCCATGACAGCATCCCCCTGAGCGACACACTGCCCGAGGCTCGCCATACCTTGCAGCAGCTCGGCCTCCCACGCAGCCCCAGTGGCAATGTCAGACGCCAACATCAAACCTCCTCTATAAATACCCCTGAGTCCTAAGCAAAGGGGGGGAACTCATTTAGACACAAAAACACTGCTCTTCTTCTGCCTCATCCACAATCCCCTCCACATCTTTCTCTAACTTGATCGTCGGAGGGGTCGGGCCGAGCTCCCGGCCCGACCTGTGTGCAGGTGCGAGACGGTGTTGCCTCTTCCTGAAGCTGCGACGGAACTGTCTCCCGACCCGAACCGCCGACCCGACCTCCCGACCCGAGCCACCGACCCGAACCACGGTGCTAGGCCGCCGGGAGACCCCGAGGAGCTGCGCCCGAGATCCCCGACATCCGGACCCCAGAACCAAGCCGCGTCGGCCCCGAGGCCACGGCTAAAAAAGTTACTTTCCGTAACAGCTCCTATTGTGAAAGGTGATAGGTTCAATTTGAACCAATGCCCAAAGAACAATTTTGAAAGGGAATCAATGAAAAACATCCCATATGCTTCTGTCGTTGGAAGCCTTATGTATGCTCAGGTCTGTACTAGACCTGATATTGCATTTATTGTGGGGATGCTAGGTCGATATCAGAGTAATCCAGGTATGGACCACTGGAGAGTTGCAAAGAAAGTGATGAGGTATCTACAAGGAACCAAAGATTACATGCTTATGTATAGACATACAAACAATCTGAATGTGATTGGTTACTCAGATTCAGACTTCGCCGGTTGTGTTGATTCTCGTAAATCAACATCAGGATATATTTTTATGATGGCCGGTGGAGCTATTTCTTGGAGAAGCGCTAAGCAGACCTTGACTGCTACTTCTACCATGGAAGCTGAGTTTGTCTCCTGCTTTGAAGCTACTTCACATGGTGTATGGCTTAAGAGTTTCATTTCTGGGCTTAGAATCATGGATTCTATTTCTAAGCCATTAAGAATTTTCTGTGACAATTCAGCTGCTGTCTTTATGGCTAAAAACAATAAAAGTGGAAGTCGAAGTAAACACATCGACATTAAGTATTTAGCCATCAGAGAACGTGTAAAAGAAAAGAAAGTGGTCATTGAGCACATTAGCACTGAATTGATGATTGCTGATCCTTTGACTAAAGGCATGCCACCTCTAAAATTCAAGGATCATGTAAAGAAAATGGGACTTAGTTCCACTTTGTAATGATATTGAAACTCTTATATATTGTGAAATTTTCTCATTTATGTGCACATTATTTTGAGAAAATATATTGTTGTTGGACCAAGAATAAACATAAGGTTTATTCATAAAGTAATATTACCACATTAAGATTAAGAAACTAAATACATCGTGATACATGGATGATAATACTCACTCTTAGAGGACTTATCGCTATGATTCATGTATTTATTTCTTAAGAAAGTTGTTCGAGAAAGATTAATTCAAATTATTAAGATAAACGTATGGACCAAGTGGGAGAATGTAACGGTTATTATTAAATATCTTATTTAATAATAACGTAACCGTTTTCATTAAGATTCATAATTTATTATCATGAATTTCTTCATTTATTATGGTTTAAATGATTTCAGTTTCTTATTCTTTATGCATGAAACCGTTATTATTAATTAAATATTTAATATCATTAAGTTCTTCATTATGGTCCAAACGTTACAAATTTGAATTAATTCTTGAACGTTATGAGTTGGTGATGATAAATGTTCTTGATGGGAGAACATTTATATATACATGAGGATTTTGGTCCCTTGGCTCAATCATCTCTTTGAAGCGAAAGGCTTTCCTACACCATCTAAAGCGAGAGTTCTGAGCCGAGAAGAACCAAAGTTCAAGAAGAAACCTCTGCAGAAATTCTTGGCGACAATGGCTGGAGGTACGCTATTTCGTTTCCGCATTAGTTTTATTGTGTTTCTATTACAATGATTTAGAAACACAAGTTGGCTTCATCAAAATTTCTAACAATGTCGGCACCCGGATCTCTTCTAGAATGCCACCCTCGCGCGCCTTCGGCTGCACTGCGGATGACAAACCAGCGGCGGCGTAGGTGGCACGCGAGGCTGGTGCTCGGATCTTCTTTGGAAAGCCACCCTTGTGCGCCAGCCTCGCGCACCTCCGGCTGGGCTGCAGACGGTAGACCAGTGGCAACATCGAGTAAAAAACATCACGCCACTAACCCTCTCGTTCCTTGCGAAAGAAGAGTAAGACGAATGAGCAAGGGCGACTTGATGTCCATGTTCTCCAGGCAGTTCGAGGGGGTTGCGCTGAGGCCGTGAATGCGAGAGGACAAGCTCTTCGAGCGGGCCTTGGTGGTGTGCCCGAAGGGCACCTCGGACCGATGGTCCGCCATCACGGTGCAGTTGGCAGGGCGGAGTTCCGCTGAGGCATGGGAGTGCTACCAGACCCTGGTGGAGGATTGCAGCATGATCGAGCGAGGGATGATCGAGGTGCCAGACTACTGGGGCGAGGCGGATGATGGTGGGAGCGACGACAAGTTCGATGGCAGCGCGTAGCACTGCTAGCAACGGACTGCCTAGGGCAAGGGAGAGTAGCGGAAGCGCAGCGTCCCTTAGGCCAAGTACAGGAAGGGGGACCGGAGGAACATCTTTGCGGTGGGCGGTGAAGACGAGAACACCGACGCAGGTTACTAGCTATGCTTAGAAGTTCTTCATATGCCAGAACTAGAATAATGCCGGCAAGACCAGAGACAAAAAGTGAAAGAGCATCCATGATATCATATAAAAATTAAGATTGTACTTGCTTTGTGACAATAAATATATGGTGGACTGACATCACCTAAGTGTTAATCAGTGATTAAAAACCCAAAAAAACACAAGAAAGGTAACCGCACGAGTTTGCATCCATGCATTCTTTCTTATGCCAAAAGTTTATATGAAATTATCTTTTTACCGCTTCCATTCACGATGAAATTGACGATACGAGGAGAATTCATGTTAAATGTTTCATTTTCATAAGTATAGGGATTTCAATATTACTTTTTAAAGTATAGGGACCAGAATACTAATTCTATGTAACTACAGGGGGATAATCTATATTTATCCCTCAAAAATTATATGCATACTGACTTTGTGTGATGCTTAAAATATTGGTTTCGTTCATCACAAGGATAATAAGCCAAAAGAGGGTGACCATACCATGTTGCTAATACATCAATAGGCATCTCATATCCCCATTTGAAACTAAATTCAGCTGCCTCATTTCTTGCTTGTTGGACTAATGATCTTGCATCAGCTACAATGACCACAGTATCAAATCTTAATCATATTGAATGATATAAACATTAAACATATCCTATGACACCATATTACTAACGGCAACCAATGCGTCAGATCGTCTAAAAATATAACATCATGATGTAAGCTTCTACAATGTTCTTCCAAATGAAGCCGTTTGTTTGAGACTGAAATAAATAACACTTTTGAGTTAAATTAACAAATAGTTATAGTGGGGTTAAAAATACCATGTTTGCTGTTGTTTTGAATAACCTGTTGTTTTCAACTTAGATACAGATGCTTAACCATTGCTGCAATATAAGTTACTTATTCGTCTTCTAGCATCATTGGAAACTGATGCACCTGAAAAGTTATGAAAGGACACATCTTTATCCTCACATCTAAAATTGAAAAAAGACTTCAACATCGTGACTATTATCTGATATGGCAAAAAATGGCAGACCTCACTCCTGGCAACGTCCCCCGCACGTGGACAGGCGCGGCGCCCCAGGAAGAGCAGCGAGGGTGGCGGACTGCGTCCGGACGTCAGCTTCGTTGAAGCCACAGCCCCTCAGTTGACCCAACACAGTAGGACAAGACAGAAGTAGGTAGCGGTTGAAGCTCGCCCATACCCTGCGATTCCCCGGTCCCCTACGCAACGTCCTCGGCGATGTCAGACGCTATCAAAAGTACGGCCCCGACTGACGGGATGGCGCGCCCGGTAATGCCGAGTCTCCCTATAAACACCCCCGAGCCAGAAGGAGAAAGGAGGGGGGGCGACCTCTTGGAAGAAAACCGACCTCCACGTCACTCTCTAACTTGATCGTCGGAGGGGTCGGGGGGAGCATCCCGACCCGACCTTTGTGCAGGTATCGAGCCAAGGCCCCCGTCCGGACACGTCGAATCCCCGCCCGGAGGAAGTCGCAGCGCCGCCCCGAGACCAAAGCCGCACCCGACCGCCTTGGCAGAAACGAGCAACGCCCCAGGGAGATCCCCGCCATTCGGACCCCCGAACGAGCCGAGACGACCCCCCGGGTCACGGCTAAGAAAAAGGTGTTTACCCTAACAACATATATCAAATTTTTGGTGTTCCATCATCTTATGTAATTTCCACTGTTGTTATCCCAAAGTCACGAAGGCAACTTCTCTATATGTGATCGTAAGGTTGCATACATTCACTTCCAAGATGTAGTGTTGGTGGAAGCTTGGTGCACTCGATTCACCCTTTATCTTGTTATCCCAAAGTCTAAACCTCCATGGCCATAAGACCAAGCACATCTTTATGTTTACATGAAAAGTAAATAAAGTTGACCTGATTCCAACCCTTTTATCGAAGGATTCAACTTTGACCCAATCAACCACTTAATTCCAGCAATCTTCTTGTCCATCTGCTTCTTAAGTGTAAAACCCACTATCCTTAGCTTGTGGCACAATGATGACACCAGATCCACCCACATTCCATCCTTCAATGACCACAAATTCCTTGAACTACACTAAGGAAACTATTGAAATGTCACCAACTAAGTACTCCAATGAGGAGATTTTTACAGCATTCATATAAACAGGAAGCACAATGAAGCCCTATGTCCATCAGGCAGGCCTACCATCCAAGTTTGAAAATATCTCATCTGGAATATCCAAAAGAACAAGCTAGTCAGCAATTTGAATGCAAATTTAGCTGCATAAGATGATGCAAAACAAATCTGCCGTAGTAGATAACTAATGAAATCCTGCAACACTCTTTCTGCATCTTTCTTTCTTTCAATGAATCAGATTTTATAAATTCCCTCCTCAACCACTCGACCATTGTAGATCCTCTTCCTCCCTCTTCGGAATTGGTTTCTCTTTTTTCCTTCCAAGATTTCCCTTCGTCAAACACATTCAATAGATGGTATAAACAATTGTCTACGTGTACCAGAAATTAAAAATGGTACTCCATGAGGCTAACATACATACTTCATGATAGGGGTAAAAACTGATTTGACATAATATCCCGGATTTGACATAATACACCCTCAAGTCAGTCACCCCTGTGCGACGCGCCGCCCCAGGAAGCAAGTATTAACACCGACGCGACGCGCGCCCGTACCGAGCGAGCATTAACGACGACGTGACATGCACCATACCCAAACGGCCTCCTCGGCTGACCCCTCATGACCGGCCGAGGCAGAGCAAGACGCTGACTGACGCTCCCCATATCCTGCGGGAGCCTGGCCTTCCACGCAATATCCACGACAACGACAGACGCCATCAGAGGTACGGCCCTGCTCCTGCAGGACGACACATCAGGTAACATCAAACCCCCCTCTATAAATACTCCCTGGCGCCCAACTGTCACGACCTTAGCTGGTTTTGCCTAAGGCGTGCGGCACCCTCGCGCGTCCGTCCGCAAAGGTCAGCCTCCCCGAAGCCTCCCATTGTCCCTTAGGACCAACAAAAGAGAGAACGGGTTAAAAAGAACGCCTCAATCGGGATCCACAAGCAAACATGTCCGAAAAACACTTCATAGACAATGCAAATTACAAACAGACTTTACAAGCTCTGAATAGTTGCACAACAAAGGGTAAAATGGTCCATTACAGACCGAAAAGTTCTCGCTCGTGTCCACTTGACACAACCTTTATTTACAAGCCTAAAAAGGCCACCAACCCAACTAACATGGGACTATTTAGCCTTCGGCCGCCCCTCTATCTGCTGTACAAGGCATGAACATGCCAAAAGACAACGGACAGACATAAGCATTACATCCAACATCTTGTTTAGAAGTTTGTCCGTTACATTCTCCCCCACTTATCCCTTCGACGTCCTCGTCGAAGCCTTTGTGAACACTGTAACTCTTCGCCTTTGCTGAGTCTTCAATCTTCCGCTCCAGCTGCAATGCGCCTCCTAGCTCCCAGCTGCTCTCCGCTGCTGTATCTGAGTAGTCGAACCTTTGATCCGCCATGCTGCTTCAACTCACCAATGACTCTGACTCTGGTGTGGGGGGTTGGCTGAGTTGTGTTGATCCTTGTTGATTCCTACGGATCCACCAAATGAAGGAAAAGACCATCCTTACTGCGCCAGTCTCTCAAAATTTCCACATGCTGCTTGAACTGGGTGGATGCTTGTTGGAGCTTTAACGAGCATCGCCTCGCAAACTTCTGAAGTTTTGGGTCCTTCCTCCACAAAATCTGCTCATTGACTCTTCTTTCAGTTAGTTGTCACGTCCAAGTAGGTTCGCATCACTTCCGCTTTCGATTGGCATTTCGTTGGGAAATGAGGCGGACAATCTACTCTCAGTAGCACTGATCACCGTTGGTGAGGATTTGACAACTATTGTATTCCATTATCTTCGAAGGGTCTTTGAGCTTGTGCAGAGCTCCTCTGCTGGATAGATAAGAGAACTGGGGTACTCGGTTTCGCCCATTCTCTTAAGAGTTGAGAAGGCAAAGGTTACTTTGACTTCGCCCGCCTCCTCGAGGTTGTACTTCATGCATCGAGCTGGTTACTGGCCTTCGCCTGCTCTTTGCTCACACTTCTGAAGCACTTGAAGTGTTTGCACTCCTTGCATTGAGTTAGCTACTGTGATTCACCTTCTCAATGCCATTGAACTTCTAGAATGCAGGAAGTTTTCACCCCAACTTGGAGTAATTCTCTGATAGATGAGGTCGCCTTTGGGATTGTACCGTCTTCTCCATCAACCCTGCCGCCTACTCCACTGAGTAGCAAAGGTACAGCACCGCGTACTGCCTGCTTCGTTCCTTAGTCGTGCACTCTTGCATGACCCGAAGTCCTTCACTTACGGCTATCTTGATGAGAAACTTGTTGACACCGGTCTTACGAAGTTTCTTGGCCTCTGCCCTTCAGCCTTGTCTCGGTACTTGGAGATTACCTCTGCATGCTCCACCTCCTCGGCCCCTTTCACGACCAAGTGCTCTCCCTCCGTGAGAGAAAGGGATCAATGACTTGCACGGAAGTCCCGCCTCTGCGGTACCATGGCGCTGCCATGCCCATGGCCCTACTATCCATCGCCTCGCCTCTGTATCCCTTTTCTTCACAATCAGTAGAGATGTCTCCGTGGCACTCCTCTGAGTCCACCTCCATTCTAACTGATGCTTGATTTTGGGTAGCTAAGTCCCTCTGGACTTATCGTCGCTTCCTCGCCCCTTTCGACCCCCTGCTTCAACACCTCTGTGTTCTCCAAGCAGTCCGTTTGGTCGATGGAAAGACAGACTGCAACTCCCATGCATGGCCTCTGCCATCACGTTGTAGAGTTTGCACCGATTCTGTTCTCCTTAGCTTCCTTGGTAGCAACGTTCGCTTACTCGACCTTGTCCTCTGACTTGTTGGGCTCCCTTAAGCGAATATGAGCTTTGGAGCAATCCAACTCTCCAGTTGCTTCGATCATACCTCTGCATGATCAAGTCCCTCCCATGGAACTCACTGGTACTTGCATTCGAACTTTTCCCTTGGTGGAACCAAGCCCCCATATGCTGATGACCAAGGTTTTCATCCGATGCAAAATTCGATGCACGCCCGGAAGACCCGCCTCTGCGGTACCATGGCCTTCACTCCTTGAATCCATAGCCCTTCTTGCCGTCGTGTTGTTCATCGAAGTGGAGCTTCCAGTAACTCCCGATCATACCTCCATATGATCTCATCCCTCACGGGACAATGTCGTGTGCGTCGCATTGCCACAAACTGTTCCACCACGATCCGCTGCACCATGTCGCCTCCTGGTGACATCTCCATTGCATTCTGATCCTTGTGGAATAAACTCGAATTGTGAACCCTCCATGTGTGGCCTCTGCCAATACATCGCAGGGTCTCCTCCACTTTCGAATTTGTTCGCTCCTTTGGCAATCGACCTTCATCCACCCACTCTTGGGTCACACCTAGATGAAGCACCGCTCTAGGACAGTCCGTCGCCTAGTAGCTCCCGAAGTCCACCGACTTCACTATAGTTTATGCACCATTGTCTGGATCCTGGGCCTCTGCCCCTACCAGCACAATCTCCGCTGTGCACTGCTTCCTTCATGGCAACTTGAATGGCAATACTATGGCATATTCTTCAAGAGTAACCGCCTCTGTGTCCTCTTGCCCCGTGCTAAGGCCTCCTGAACCCAACTTCGCCTCCGCAAATTGAGTCGCCTTAGTTCCTCCATCAAATGCTCCTCCGAGATAAGGTGTATGTGCCCAGAAGCTCCCTTCGTCTTTGGCACCATGCAAGATGAGTCCGCTCCGTCAGAATGAAGGACCCATGGAACAACATGATCCTACCCTTGCCTCTGCAAGAGTTCATGTCTTTGACCTCTGTCTAAGGAAAGCACTGTGCTTCTGCTCCATGTTCCAACTTCTCTGCTGGCTCCCTTCAGGCGGCTTGGGTACTTCGCCAAGTTACTCCCGAGTTGCTCCGCTCCTCTTTTTTGCATTGAGTCGATGGTGGCCCTCGCGCCCACCATTCCACGGGTCAACCCTCCCTTGAGTCCGATCTCCATATCGACTCTAAGTGTGCCTTCATTAAAGTTGTTTCAGGTCGCTCCCCCACTTGATCTCGCAATGCATCCACCAATGCATTCTCTTGAGCGAGATCATGCGGCAACTCCTCGCTGCTTGCTCGGTCCATTGAGCTTCGTGGAGTTGTTGTTTGTGAGGTACTCCTCAACATGTGAAGTCCGTCTCACATGATTCTCCCTCTGGAGTGCCGAGACTTATCCCTCCTAGTAACTGTCCCGTTGGAGCAACATCTCTCTTCGTTTCGGAGACCACCATCCCCTTGGACTACTCCGATCTGCTGAACAAACTGTGCATTGTTCTGCCTCCTGCAGACGCACTTGCTAGATTGCGCCTCCACGTCAATACAACCACCGTTGCACCCCTCAAGGTCTAGCAACATGCTGAACTCGTTGCACACTTCAGCCTCCTCTGGACGTATCCTTCGTATGCCGAAGAGAAAGTTTCAATGCTCCATGGCGCCGAGTCTCGGTCGCCTTGGGATGGCCACGAACATTCCATCGTCCGCATACAAGCCTATGCATGAGTACCAAATTCTTCGAGTTAGCAATTCCCCTCATCTCTGTAAGCTTTGCATAACTCTTTTGGTCGTTGAGCAACTCATTCCACCTTGGATGGTCTCATTCTTGCCAAGCTCCTCGCTTGCCTAGAGCACCATCAAGTATAGTTGTCAACGTTGAGTTGTAGCTCAAACTCAACCATCCCAACCTTTGTGCGCTCCAAATTCAACCAAGCTTGCCTGTTCTCGTGGTGCCTCTTGCGCGAAGGGTTGGCCATTCCTCTGAATGTCAATCTCGGATGCTCGCTCCTCTGAGCGACTCTTTTCCCTACATCTCCATGCCCGTTTTCCCTCAAACGGTCGCGCGTGTGCTGACTGCCCTCAACGCAGCCCCGCTAGGTCCCCCACGTTTGCATGTCAAGTGTTTCTATGAGTGCTTGTCCCGCTCTGATACCATAATGTCACGACCTTAGCTGGTTTTGCCTAAGGCGTGCGGCACCCTCGCGCGTCCGTCCGCAAAGGTCAGCCTCCCCGAAGCCTCCCATTGTCCCTTAGGACCAACAAAAGAGAGAACGGGTTAAAAAGAACGCCTCAATCGGGATCCACAAGCAAACATGTCCGAAAAACACTTAATAGACAATGCAAATTACAAACAGACTTTACAAGCTCTGAATAGTTGCACAACAAAGGGTAAAATGGTCCATTACAGACCGAAAAGCTCTCGCTCGTGTCCACTTGACACAACCTTTATTTACAAGCCTAAAAAGGCCACCAACCCAACTAACATGGGACTATTTAGCCTTCGGCCGCCCCTCTATCTGCTGTACAAGGCATGAACATGCCAAAAGACAACGGACAGACATAAGCATTACATCCAACATCTTGTTTAGAAGTTTGTCCGTTACACAACGGGCAAGGGGGTCTCGCTCTCTCTCTCTCTCTCTCTCTCTGAACACTCCTCTCCGCGTCACTGACTCGATCGTCGGAGGGATCGGGCCGCACTACCGACCCGACCTGTGTGCAGGTACTCGACCGCTGCTGAATCCACTCGGCGTCCCGACGCTTTCCTACTACTGATCCCAGCCATTTGGAGCCCTGAACCAGCCGCATCGACCCCAAGGTCACGGCTCGAAGAGTTACTTACCGTAACACTTCAGAAACCTCATATAACTGAAAGCATCTGCACACTAAATTAAGCAACATGATCATTCACTACAAAGGGAAGAAATATAGGAAACCTGTCATCCCGGTGGCTAACAATCCAAGGTACTTCGTAACGGGGAAGAGACGCGTGACACTGGTCTGATCCAAAGGCTTGTCCTACATTGAGTTGTTGACAGTCTCATACGAAGAAAGATCGCATATCGGAGGACAAATTAAAGAGTGAGGCGAAGAAATACTCACGGGGACCTTCTTCTGGGTGACAACGCACACGGAATCCTCTCCTCGGACTCCAATCGACGTGATCCCGGAGGCCTTGACGGCCTGAAACGCGTACTCTGCCCCAAAATCAAAGAAAAAACCCTACAAACCACGTCTTCTCGTCTACCGAAAAACTAAGAGGACGACCCCATTCCGATCAAACGATAGATCAAAAATCACTTCTTGTGGTGGGGGATCAAGAACCCCAGGGCTTACTGACTTGGTAAAGGCGGCCCTCGGGCGAGAAGATTGTGATGTGACGATCGTAGCCGGCTCCCGTTCCGCGACTCATGGCCCTCAGCCGGAGCTCTCCTTGATCGGATTAGGCTTGCTCCGATGTCTCAAGAGCCATTAAGCTCTCGGGGGAGCGAATGAAGAACGAGAAGGCTTCGAAGCGCTCGTTTGTGCCGCAAGAAATATGACTTCGCTGTTCTATTTGCTATTAGGTACCTTTTCGATCATTTATTTCGAAAACAAACCTCTTTGTTACTTGATGAAGTCCCTCCAGCAGTGAGAAATATGTTTGTATGTTTTTCTATTAGGTCCCTAAAAAAATCATTTTTTCTACAATTCAACAAAAAAGCAAAGATAAGCTCCCTTTCCTGTGGGGTCCGCACTAGTCAACCAGTCGGAGGGCTTTCTCGCGTGTTTCCACTCTCGGCGGGGCGCAGGAGCCGCACCGACACACGTGTCGCGCTTTTGCCGCCTCTGCCATCCGCGACGCTGTTCCGTCTCCAGCGTCCAATCTCGCCGCCCCCTATTACATTTGACGTACTCCGTCTCGTGTACGGCGCGCCGTTGTGAACCAATGGGAGGGGCTTCTCATGTGTTTCCTGGCTCGCCGCACCGAGCAGTTCGGTTCACGTGTCGTGCTTTTGTCGATTCTGGTTAGTGCGAGGCTGTTCGGCCACCGAGATCTTATCTCGCTACGCCTATTGCGTCATCCATCGACCAGCTACATGGCTAGATGCGATCTCTGCCGTTCATCTCGCATCGTATTTCTTCCCTGTCCATCTCTGCATCGCGTGATCCACTGATCCTTGCAAGAACCCATCCTCCTTTTTCTTGATCTTTCCCTTCCGATTCTTTGTATCTGTTCTTGCTCGAGATAAAAAGGGCGTCGCTTTGCCGGCCAGCGTTCGGATTTTGGGGATTGGGAGTGGATCCGCGGAAGCAAATTTGTCGACGCTAGGGTTTCCAAAGGTTGCATTTTTCTGTGAGGAAATTTGGGGAGATCGTGAGCTAGGGGGTGGTGAGGCAGTGGAGCATCCGGGCCTTCAATGCTACTTGTGGGAGATCTGGAGAAATTGCAGGTGACTTTTAACAGTCCGAACGGGTTGTGGCGCAATGTCGTGGTCGGGACCGGAAGATGTCTTGCTCTCCACCTCCCTTGCGAGCTACCTTGACAGTAATCTTTGGCCGGTTTCTCTTGTTGTGGAAAATCTTTGCATAGTTTTGTTGTGTGATGAATAAGCGGGAATATATTAGTGCTAGATTGGTTATTATCTTTTAGATTTGGACCTTATGTTCTAACATCCGATCTATTTCACCAATCTTGCTTTGGTCGAAAGTTCCGGTTTTGTTGTCTTATTTTAGCCCTCTCGAACTCTCTTGCGAGCTACCTTGACAGTAAGCTTTGGCTAGTTGCTCCTATTGTTGCAAACCTTTACATAGTTTTGCTGCATTAATCTTCTGCAATGAATTGTGCGGAATATCTTAGTGCTAGATTGGTTATCAGCTTTTAGATTTGGACCTTATGATCTAACAATCGTTCTATTTGACCAATCTTGCTTTGGTCAAAAGTTCCAATTTTGTTATCTATTATATTACCTACGTTTTCTATCTTGCAATTCTTTGTTACTTCACTTTGATTAGTAAGGCAGAACTTGTTATGGATTACAAATATCCTATATATGGATTTTTTTAATTCATCTGATTCGAATTTTCTTCCACTGCTTTCTCTTTATTGTGGATAGTGGTCTCATAAGATCTAAGAAGCGACCTGGTTATGTTTTTCCAAGTGTTCATTGTAAAAGTTATGTCAATGAGGGTTGGCTCCAATGCATTCTTGTTTAACTAGCAGGGTTGGTGGTTACTGTTCTTGTCGAGATCAAATATACCTGGAAAAAAAAAAAACTTATTTGACTTGTTTGAATACACAAACTTAATAGTATAGCTATGTGGCTATCATTTAAGGGTTCATTGGTTATATGGTGAATTCGAGTTGCTCAAGTAATGCAATTCCAGATGAGATGTTAGGTTGGAAATTGTTGGGTAGATTTTTTTTTAAGGATCTCTACAGTAAAAACAGATGGTTGTATAACTTTATTCAGTTGGTCTACTGACTTAAGTTGCGATGACTAGTATATTTTTTAAACTGAAGAAAGTGTATGACCTTTGCACAGCACAAGAACATTTGAAGCAGATTATATATGTTTTTCTGACATCCTGTTTCTGCCCTCAAATAATCTGACAAGATACTAGTCAAATGCAACTTTCTTTCATGTTCATTGCAATATTGCAGCTTATAGCTTCACTAGGCAGTGACAGCAAAAATATTTGAGTGTGGGATTAGTCTTAATGCATGGAAATATTTATTCCTTGCCCTTGTTTTGCACCTGCAAGAACACACTGATCTCAAAGACCGGTTCCTGGTCTTGATGCATGATGCTTGGCATGGTTGGTTGCTTGAAGTGCCTAATTCACTTGAAGATATACCTCTTTTCAATGGTCATTCCAGATTTCATATTTTGATTAATGCAGAGGAAATGATCAAATGTGTAGCCTGCCTGTTTTGGAGGGTATGCACAAAGATAATCATGGAAGTTATTGGATTTAATGTGCAGCCTTGTCTATTGCCTAATTTTTTCAAAGTTTCACTTCACATTTAACAATCTCAACAAGCTTCTGATTGTTGTTTTTCCTTTTCACAGAAAAGCTTCTTGTGTTATTACGTGATGGGCGAAAGCTTTTGGGCATTCTTCGTTCTTTTGACCAATTTGGTATCTATTTATGCTTCTTTTGTGAACAAGAGCTTTATTTACTCACTATAGATATGCTTCAGTGACAATCTTTATTGTTTACAGCAAATGTGGTTCTTGAAGGTGCTTGTGATCGAGTAATTGTAGGAGATCTGTACTGTGATATTCCTCTAGGTCTCTATGTGATCCGTGGAGAGAATGTGGTCTTAATAGGAGAACTGGTATTGATATCTCTTTTTTAACTGAACTCACTATTAATTTGTTGGATTCTTGATGACGTTTTGTTTACTGTATGCTGGTCAAAATCTGCAAGGACTTGGAGAGGGAGGAGCTCCCAGCCCACATGATATGTGTTTCAGCTGCGGAGATAAGAAGGGTGAGTACCATCACTTGGAACATACTTGTAATCATATACTCTTGTACTGTTGTACATGCTTCTAGAGGCTTGATTAAAATTTTCTTTTTGTACTGTTCTAGATGCCTCTGCATTAATTATCATTTAATGTATATTTGTATGTATTCTTAGATGCGTTCACATATCTTCTATCTCTTTTCTTGTAACTTCATATGCTGCTACCTTCACTTAGAACATACTTGTAATTGTATACTCTTGTACTGTTGTACATGCTTCCAGAGGCTTGATTAAAATTTTTTGATGTGCTATTCTAGATGCCTCTGCATTAATTATCATGTAACTTAAATGTGCTTGTATTCTTAGATGCCCTCACATATCTTCTGTCTACTTGTTTTCTTCTTGTGACTTCATGTGCTGCCACCTTCATGCAGTTAATAGTCAAGTAGGTTACATGTCGTCCTGCTTGTTCCTTTTTGTTCTGTTATTTCGGACTTGCTTAAAGGATGTGTCAGTATAGTTTGTGCAATGTCAGTGACTTTTGGATAAGCTTCACATGCATGCTCCTGGATTTTTGGGGAAGCTCTCAAAAGCATCGCTCTTAACTGCTAACCATAGCATGTTCTCAGGCCTATTTAATTAGGGTCCAGTGAATATGTTCAAAAGTATAATTAGGACGCTTTTGGCTAGTAGTTTATGCTCATATTGCATCTTGAAGATTGTAGTAGCATGTCCTTGTCATTTATTGCTAAGAAAGTATGCTTGAAGTCATTCTTCTAATGATGAGGTTATTGTGCACTTCTAACAGGCTCAAAGAGCTGAAAGGGATGCCACAGATCTCAAAGGCTCTATGAGAAAGAGGATGGAATTTCTTGATCTGGATTAACATCATGCTCTGCAATCCTCACTCATTCATTACCATTTTTGGGGTGCTTCAAAGATCTTGTCTGCAACTTTTATTGCGGTTTATTTCAAAATGGCTACATAAATCCCCTTTGCGATTGTTAGTTCTTCTGATAAAATTGAAAATTAGGGTTTGTATGATTGCTTTTTGTTCTGGTAATTAATCGAAACTTGATTGAAAGTTTCATATTTTCATTCTGCTCCCTGATTGTTTGACATTGAAGTTCATCATGATGATGACTGGCGTTTTGCAATTCTGATGTTTTTGAAATGGTTCTCATGACATGCATAGTTCTTGTGATCGAACTGTATCTTTTCTGCATTTAGACTCATCTGAGTGATTTAGGTAGATTGAAGTGTTGGAAGATTTCTTGAAGTTTGACATTTTGCACATGCAGCTAATGTAATGAACAACTCAATTAATTTCTTTTTATTCTATGACTCTTTCTAAGTGCAGACACTAAATCTTTGTGTTCATGTCTACATAATTATTCTAAAATTATGATATATTTATAAAAAAATATTTTATCATGATTAGAACATAAAAATATTTAAACATTCTATAATAATATGGTAAAGCAGTTTAATCATAATTAATTGTTGAATCTACTTTTTATGTTGTATTTTTGGGTTCCATTAAAATTACTCATAAACTAGATATGCTCGATTGATTAAAAAAAAGAAAATAGGAGTGTGTTTCCCTTCTCCCACATGATCCTAATTGTCCACATAAAAAGCATAATCTCTACCGAGGATGACATAATTCAAATAGGTAAATATTATTGGGAGAATTAAAAAAAATATATATATAATACCTTAGATTAATGTCATCTCGAAAATGGGTAAGATTAAGATTGGTTTATAAGAGTCTGATGAGTATACTATTATCAACTTCAACTTAAGCATTTTGATCAGTGGTTTAGACCAAACGAAGTTGATAGGCTAATTAGCCCATCAGATTCGGATTACGATAAATTTTTTTTTAAATTTATTTTATATTAAGAGTTTCTTCTTTATATATATATATATATATATATATATATATATATATGATTATATATATTTATTTTTAATATATTACACAATCGTATGTCTTCAGAATATTTTTTCTAATTTTTAAAATTTAAAATTTTATATTAATTTGATTTTATTTAATTTTTTAGACTGATTTTTAATTTATTGAACCAAACCAAAGAGAGTATAAAGAGAGAGAAACGAAAAGAAAGAATGTGTAATGTTATGATTTTTGAAAAAAAAATAAAAACCTTAAATTTTTCTAAGAATTCACCTATGATTGGTCAGATTGATTGAATCATCACGGAGAGAGAGAGAGAGAGACTTTTCTAGTGTGATTTAGTCAGCTAGAATATTCCAGATGATGTTAAGTGTCTCTGACTTGGTAAAAGTCAACTTAAACATGATCACGGTGGATACGGTTGTGATCCATCTCATCCCACAACGATTTCTCCACGTTTTCCACGCCGTGCTTCGCTTGCTCCCTCCGTGCCGACACCGCCACCATCGCAATCCAACCTCCAAACAGCCCACCTCACAAAATAAATTATTTATTTTAATCAAAATAAATACATTAGAAAATTAGAAAAAGGTTGAAGTAATCGTCTTGAATGCTCTCTCTCTCTCTCTCGTTTAACCCCATCCACCCACCCACCCCACCTTGTCATTTTCTCTACCTTTTTCTTTTACTTGTTTAATATAATATTGTTTTATTTTTATATAGTTTTTAATAGTATATTCTATTAAGTCACGTTGTCTAATTCACCGACGACACACGATAGGGTAAGCACGACGCGGCACGGCACCGCAACCACACGACACGAAGCCACTGGTCACGTGTTGTAAATCACCGACTCCGCGCGACACGGCAACGATGGCATAATATAAATGAAGATGATGGAAGGCAAAGCGGAAGCAAGAGGCATCGAGAAGAGAAGGAAGAGGGGATATTGGCGGATTTGGAGCTTGTTCTTGGGAGGAGCTACTTGCCGGAGAGAGGGAAAGAGACGATTGAGATGGCGGCGCGGAAGCAGGGAAAGACCAACTTCGCCGTCACCTGCAACCTCCTCAGCCAGTACATCAAGGAGAAGGGGAGAATCGCCGACTTGGGGCTCGGGATGGCGCCCCGACCCCAAGACGCCACCAAAGGTGAGAGCTTGCGGTGGATTTTGATGGGAAAATAAGGGTTTTCTTTGTTGGATTTATGCGTTGATTTTTGCCTTTCCTATCTGATAATTCGGGTTAGAAATTATGGTTTTTTTTGGATAATTATCTTCGAATGATTCATTTCGACCCAATTTTTTAGGCAAATCGGAAGCGTTTCGGCCGCCTACCACCATGAGCCTGTTGCCGGGAGCGGACGTCTCGAGCGGAGAGGGCGAGCAGGAAGAAGGCGTTTTCATGGAGCTGTTTCCCGAGCGTGCCGGCTTCGGCCCCTCCCTTGCGGCGGTGCCGGAAAATGCCAGGTCCGAAATCTTCACCCAGTTCTAGATTCACGTCGATCCATGATTGTGCTCGTTGTCTGTCATTTCATCGCATGTTCTACTTCAATTTGATGTTCGTGGGCAAAGAGAAAGATTGAAGGTGATCAGGTCAGTTCTAATGGTTGCTTCCACCGCAGGGAACAAGAAAGAGCCCCACTCACGATCTTCTACGGAGGGAAGGTGTTGGTGTTCGACAATTTTCCACTCGAGAAGGCCAAGGATCTGTTTCAGCTTGCAAGCAGAGGGAACTCAACTGCACAAAACTTTGGCAATCTACCAAGAACAGCACAGCCTAATCTTTCTTGTAATGAGTCTCTCCACCTTGTTGTCAAAATCAGCATGACACCAGCTTTGCAAAGCCACAAGTTAGTGATGTTGTTGTTTGGTTGAACTGCAGATCTTCCTATCGCTAGAAAGGTTTCGCTCCAGCGGTTCCTCGAGAAGAGAAAAGATCGGTAGGTGATATAATTGTCTCATGGTTTTCCAAGCGGAGAGGAAATATTGCTGAATTATTCTTGTTGGATCTATTGTCGCAATGCTGTGTCGACTAACTTAATACCTCTTGAAACAAATTTTCAGGATCCATTCAAGAGCACCATATCAGGTTTCATCCTCTCCTGGAATGGTCACTCCTGTGAAGCAAGAGAACAGATCATGGCTTGCCTTGGGTGGTCCTCAGGAGGCTAAGCTCTGAGCACAGCAGATAGGAGATCATGTCAACCTCAAATGATGCCCTGCTTGAAGAAAACCACTGTAAAAACTTGTATCGTTGTCGCTGATGACTTAGATTTCTGAATTCTTTCTTAACACTCTGTAGCTAATTTTTCCATATAGAAATGAAGGAAACTTGTGAATGTACATCCTCTTATTTCAGATTTTGCTAGCAGGAATGCTGTTCAATTCTGTGCACTGGCTAAAATTGTTCACAAGTGTTCGATAAATCTAAACTCCTAAGTTTAGATCTATCGCCAACCGAAAATGCAAGTCTGCCATTTGTCACTATATTTTCTCAATTAATACAGTCTCTGTGAAGTAAGAAAAATGTTCTACAAATTCTGTTCAACAGGTCCATGTGATTCAATTTCTATCAGCCTTAGTTCTGATTCAGTTTAACAGAGGGGAAAGAGACCCAATTGCTCGCTACCGATCCCCTTAGTTCTGATTCTTTGTTGTTAACAGTTTTAGATAAATGTGTAGCTTAGATATATTTGTATGCAGGTAGAAACAGAGAACCTGTAGAACATCAAATTAGGCCAAATGTGGTTATGGATGTGAGTAAATGATGAAAAAGATGACCATAATTATTCGATGAATGAGGAATGAACTCTAATTTCCAACAAATAATCCATAGCATTGAGTTTATCCATCAAGAAAATGATTAATCCTTTGGGAAGAAATTAGCTGCTAGTAAGTTCTACTTATCTTTTCATCTTCTGTGTGTCTGCCAAGAACAATTATCTTCTATTGGAACCTAAACTTTGACCCTTTTCAATCGGGGTCAGCTTCTTGAGAGGACAAACCTACATTTATCTTTTTCTGTGTGTCTGCCAAGAACAATTATCTTCTATTGGAACCTAAACTTGGCCCTTTTCAATTAGGATCAGCTTCTTGAGAGTACAAACCTACAAGCATGTGTTTGATGAGGCTTTAATTTTACCAAACAAGTCATGCCTTCATACAAATTTACAATTGAAGAATCGAAAGACAGATGAAATGGTGTTGGGAGGCCAAGCCTTTCATTTGGGGTGGATCACAAGGCAGCAGGTGATGGGGATGGGTCAGATGACAACTTGTGAATTGTGTGGAAATAGGAGAGGGTGACTATAGTGTCTTTGAATGTTCACCTTCTTCATAAGAAATCTGTCTTTGATTCTTAAGGTTTGATCAAAGGACAATGGATCAAAGTTAGGTAGCTGGCAAATCCCCAATGAATCTTTTGTTTCAAATAATTTCTTTAGTAAATGATCATGTATATATCTAAAATATTCGCGTAGTAGTGATTGTGTACTTTGATAATTTTTGAAGACGCTAGCTTGAAATCCATCTTCACTGCTTATTCTTTACGGAAAAAAATAACCACTTGTTAAATAGATCTCAGAATAATTAGGTCCACTGCTAAACAACCAGGAGATGTTTTAGATCAAGATCCTAAAAGTTCTATGGCAAATCCTTTTGTTTATTGTTCTAATTCTTTGGTGGTCCTTGTGCAATGAACTTGCTAAAACTATTCATTATTAGTATTGTCATCATTTTCCTCCCATAACAGTTGTTTATTGGATTAGGTCAGTTTGCTTTTAGGTAGAAACATGTGAGAGTGAGATACAATACATAGTGCCTATGAATCATGAACTTTTTAGGAGTTTCACATGTTTGCTATGTTTTGAAATTTAAGGTGCAACATTAAGGACAACAACATATCCAGCAAACTGCTGTTTGATGTGAAGTTTCTACCAAATATGAGAGACAAAAGGATCGATCTGTACCTGAAGAGTCAATGTAGTAGCTAATCATGAAATATAGGTGGAATTGGTGATCTGCTAATCTTTTATGAGGAACAGTACCCTACCAAACATCATTCTCATCCAAAGTTTGTGTCAGCTAATAATCCTTAATGAAAGAAATTCATCTTTTTCATTTAGTAGTCTGAAACAACCATTTGATCTCAAATTAACATGTAATGAATGGCTGAAGCTTTATAAGAAATCAGGTGTTCAAAATTCAGTCAGCACCTAAGTTGCTCCTATTCTCATCCTGATATCTGCATGAACTTCGGTGGTTGCAGTGTTCTGTAAAGGTTGCAATTATTAATCAGATATAATCAAGAAAAAAAAAGAAGTAAATGCTTTTAACAAAGCAATCAGCAGATCAGCAGTGACATTGTTGTAGATCATGAATGTTTGGTCTATCACTTAGAATTGGAGTTAAACTAATGGATTTCTAATCTTTAAGATGGTTCAGTGAATTGTTTTTTCATCAAAAATGAGAAAATATGGCCCAAAAAAGGATCATAAATAGTGAGGAGCTTATCATGTGGTAATCTGACATAATTCAGGGTGGAAATATCCATCTTATGGTCTTTTCATTAGAATACAAGAGTGACATAATTCACCTTCCAAAGTTTTCTTGTATTAATCCATATATTATGTATTCAATACTCTCAAATTCTATGCATTTAGCTTGTCCTAACTATGTCCTCTCAAATTTACGGGCTAATTACATATTACTCACTATAGTCGGGCCTCTTTAGTATCTCGATTCCTAGGCTTAAAAAATTTATATTGTAATATCTATGGTTATGAAAGTGAAACATCTAACTCCATTTACCATAACGTCGTTAGTTTTATCGACGAAAGCACAAAAATGATGGAAAAAAAATAATTTTAACTTTCCAATTACATTTGCGATGGTGGCAGACGACGACGTCGCTAGGGGTCGCAAGTGGATGAGGTGGGAGAGCGGCGGTGAGAGATGAGGCAAAAGGAAAGGAGGAAGAACACGACGCAGATGCTGACACTCTGCATCTGCGTCGGTGCCGCTCGGCAGTGGCATTAGCGCCGACACGGATGAGAGTGGCGAAAGGGTCGCTCGACATCTATATTGGCATCGACGCAGATGCAAGTGCCAATGCAGGTGTAGAGTGTCGACATTTGTGTCATCCTCTTCCTCCTCTCCTTTTGCCTAATTTGTCGTCGTCGCTCTTCCTTCTCATCTACAATTATCACCCACGGCTCCCAGTGACGTCACCATCTGTCATTATTAAAAATGATTGTGATATTGAAATTATTCTTTTGCACATCGTTTTTATGCTTTTATCGATAAATCTAACAACGTTAGGATAAATGGAGTTTGATGTTTCACTTTCATAACTATAGGGATTCTAATATAAATTTTTTAAGTCTAAAGATCATGATACAAAAGAGATCTAACTAGAGAGGATAATTTATAATTAGCCCCAAATTTGGTTATGATGTATGTTTACTTATTAATCAAGATGTCTGACACCAAAAAAAAAAAAAAAAAGTATCTAACTCACTAGAATGGTAAATTAATATTCAAGTATAATTCTTTTTCCTAATCCTCTGCATTATAAGATACAGATATTAGTGATGGCCCAAATTAAGATGACTCATCTTCTTAGGATATCGCTGTGATGGATATTTCAAGTTTTAATTGTTCTTAGATTCCAGGGATCAGAAAATTGAAGTAGGGTGCTGTACATAGAAAGTCTCATGTATTCTGTGTATCCATTATGGTACTTCAATGCATGCATCAGTGATCCATTGAATATGGTATTTCTAGCATCTACTTTGTGGGGCTCTATCTTTTTGATATCATCCTTTAATTGTTGGGTGTGAGATTAAAAACATGATCTTTTAGGTCTTCTCACACCTTATCTTGAGTACATCTAGAGTATCATTATATGATACTCCTTTTCCCAATTTTCCTTAGATGTAAATTCTTCATCTTAGAACATCTAACTTGATGGTTTCAGGATCTGCTAATCATCATCTATAAGGAATCATGAATTATTGCCATTTTGACAAAGCATGGCTTTCTACAGGAGGCAAACAGCTTACCATTTGGCAAAATTTATATTGAACACTATATATGAGAAGTATGTCAATATTCCAACTTGGATGTTCTTTGTGGATTGATTGTAGCTCTAAACTTCTGCATATAGCATTTTATGACCATCAATAGTACCATGTGACCTGGAGAGATCCTTGTCTCAGATGAACAGATTCTTGTCTCAGCTCATTCAGGATTGTTGGTGTTCGTGCCATGCCAAAGATTTCAATTACCAGTTTCTTTTGCATGAATTACTGTGAAATGCAGCTTTTGTCTTACTTATTTTTACTTGAATGATCTCATGTTTACATGATTCAAGAGACTTCTCTGATGAATTCAACCTTGAACTTGTTCTGTTACTGCCAGTGTCTTCTTTAGCTTGTTTCTGATTTCTTTCACCATGAATTCCTCAGCTCATCCAAGAACTTCAATCTCCTTGGGATGTTGGTGTTCATGCCATACCAAAGCTTCTTTTACCAGATGCAGAAAACCATGAACTTCCTAAACTATTTCTGCCTCTTTCTGATCTCCTGCTACGTTTGCTTCACTCCATTTCCTGATTCAACGTGTAATTCCTGTAGAAAACTGATGCAATCTTCACAATTCTTCTGATGGAATGCGACAATGCTGTTCTGTTCATACTCTGATCTCCGAGAGGAAGAGAAGCAGAGCAGTAGCAGTTATTAGCAGGGGAATGCCTTATTACCACGTGACTGGCACGTGGCATAGTCAATGGAGCGGGCACGGGACGGCCGGCTTTGTCTCCTCAAACGCTCGCCTCCGTAGCACTCGTTTTCCACCTCCCCTTCTCTTCGAGCCCTATCGATCTCCTTTCAGCCCCCTTCTTCTTCTTCTTCTTCTTCCACTTGGAGGGTTTCTTTCTTCTCCTCTTTTCTTCGTCCGTGAAAAAACTAGCATTATCTCCCTCGATTCGATCGATCTCGAAGCGGATTGGTGACGGAGGACAAGCCTAGGGCGAGGAACGATGCAGCAGCAGAGGCTCAAGCAGCAGCAGCAGGCGTTGATGCAGCAGGCGCTCCTCCTCCAGCAGCAGCAGTCCCTCTACCCCCACCCCGGCCTCTTGGCCGCGCCTCAGGTTACCCTCGAATCCCCTTCCGGGTCCATCTCGGAGGTTGGATTAAAAATTTGCATCTTCTCTTTTGAGCATTTCGTACTCGCTCCGGTGGGCGGTGCTTGCGGAGGATGGTTGTTTTAGGGTGGAGGCGAGGGTGTCGTCGACGTCGGTTACAAAGCTAGGTTTTCCTTTAGTGGATTGCGCTATACGTTCTTTATTATATGTTCGTATCGAAGGCGTGCTGCGGTAAATTGCTCTCTTTTGCGGGTTATTGGAAGCGTTATTAGGTAGCGACTTGGGAAATTAGGGTTCGCAAGAGATGCCTTATACCAAGCGTATTGAAAAGCTTGGTGTTCTTGTTTCTTTTAGTCTGAAACCCTCAAAGTTCTTGGCTTAATTTTTGTTGATTTTAAATTTAAATTCAATTGTTGGGGCGGAGGGGCACCGGTCGTTGTGCTGTTAAAAGTCAAAGCTACCTCAGAAATCATATGAAAGTCAGATTGATCACTTATATTCAGATTCATTCCGTATTTTGGATTTCATGATCGTATGCGCTTGTGTCTATATATATATGTTTTGAGTGGAGCTTAGTGTAAATTCTTGACATAATAAATGTGATTCCTTTTGCTGTGGAAATGAATGCAAGTAAGCATTAGGAGATGCTTTTTAGGACTCTGAATGTTTTTTCTTCTTTCTGACTTGTGTTAGCATATTTTAGTGGAACCTTTTGTTACATCATTGCGAGGTGGTGGGCTTAAGACTACTGTAGTTTTAAGGTGGTCTTTTTATTGTTTGTGGGGGCTCTGTTTTCTTTTCTTTTTTTTTTTGTTTATTTACATTTCTATTTTGCAGATAGAGCCAATTCTAAGTGGGAATCTGCCTCCTGGATTTGATCCCAGCACATGTCGCAGTGTGTGAGTGTCGCTAGGGCTTTTTTTGTTTATCTTTTGTGTATATATTTGTAGCCTTTTTGCATAGGTATATACGCTCTATTTTCTGAACTATGTATAAGTGGGATGATTCCTACCTTCAGTTTGTGCATTCTTTAGCTTGTTTTCTGCAAACTGTACAGTAGTTTTATTGACTTTCATAATAATATTGATTGGTACCTTCGTTTACAGATGGCATCCTCAAAAGCTTGAGACTCGTTTATTTTTTGACCTGTTTTATGGAGTCAAGCAATCAAACATGACTATTTTATTTTTACCATGTGAAAAATCCTGGTTTTCTATTAGAAGCAGTCATACTATATGTGAATTTAGACTGCAAGAGTCCACAAATTTTTATGATTAGTGATGTGCGATGTGGATGGTGTCTGAAATTTTCAATTTCCGCCTCCTATGGTGATTATTTGTTCGATTCTGATATCTTTCTTGCATTATTGTGTATGAATAAATACAGGTATGTAGGTAACGTTCATCTTCAGGTAACTGAAGCTCTTCTTCAAGAGGTTTTCCAAAGTACTGGCCTTGTTGAAGGATGCAAGCTCATTCGGAAAGAGAAGGTATCTTATATCCTTCATTTCAAGATAGGTATTTGGTAGAAGTGCTTATACTGTTTAATTTTGTTGAAATTTAGTTGTTAGTATTGCGATTTCAGTATCTGCATCAAAGGAATAGCTTGCTTTATTTCTGAACATGATCCATCACCCACATATTTTGGCCTCCATAAATTAGGGTCCATCTTTTTAGGACTGTCATACTAGTAGTCATGAGTGGGAAATCACTCTTCAAGGTTTTGCCTTTTCAGAGACTGGAGCCATATTGTTCCCCTATTCAATCACTATGGTACTAGTATCATACCGTACCTACAAATGATGCAGTTGGCACCTTGATGGTATCGGACTAATAAAGAGGTTTTTCCTGTTTTAACTATAATAAGGATGCAACTGTAGTCAACTACCTTACAGAAGAATCAAAGTAATGAAACATGAAGTATAAACAAGTGAAGTACATTATATCTTATTAGAGTCAGTTGGGATGGAATGTTCATGGCCTAGCACATCCATGGCCTTACATGTGATGCTTGCATTATCATTCTTCTTAAGTATTTTGATTTGTAACTTTCACATATTGGACATGTAAAATCTTAAATATTACCAGTTGCTAGAAATAGTTAATTCGTCAAGAACTTTCTAGCAAAGCAGTTGAAAGTGCATCATAAGATTGTTTGGATGTGGCTAAAATCAACATGGCTTGCCGCTGGAAGTGCAAAATATATTTAACTAGAAGACAAAGAAAAAGAGGAACATACACAACAACTTTAAAAATTAATCAGAAACAAAATATCAAAAGAAACCCCATCCTCGTCATGTTATGGAACTGTTTGTTCAGGAAATAAATTTAAATGGAAAAAAAGAATGAGAAAAATGAAAGAAGTAGCATTTTACCTGCTGCCATGGGACTTCCAATTGGCATTCAGTGATATGCTGGTATGCATGGACAATGAAGACTGTTTATCTAGAAAATCGAGCTGCAAAATTTGAAGTTCAAGGATTTAGGAGTTCACTATGAAATGTCTTTGTGCCTCTAGGATGGGATGTCACTGGAACTCTACTGCAACTAGGCAGTGCTGGTAGAGGGAGGGAGATAATGGAAAGAGAGATGGAAGTGGAAGATGTGAATTTGCCTTTCGTGGTCAGACTTTCTAGGCTGCTAGTACTAGTTCTGTTGATTTGTGGATGGATGGATCATCAAAAAGAGTGGAATTGGTGATTTGCTGGATTTGGGTCCATGTGGCTGCAGGAAAGTGGTATATAAGATGAATGTTGAGGGAGATCTCTCATAACATTGGCAGCATGCTGGAGGAGTGGGCTTTATAGTATGTTGCCAAAATGGTTGGGTTTCCACTTTTCATTGAAATGATTTGGCCAAAAATGCATGATATGTCAGATGAAATTGGCTGGAATGTGTATATCCAGGCAGCATGGTACTCACTATTGCTATCCATGTTATGATCATGGGTTTTCATCGACAGACATCAGAAGGTAACATACGTATACAACTACTGCATTCAGGGCAGCGGCACAGTGTGCTATGCACTGTGGTAACAAGTTCGGGGTTGGCGATTCAATGAGGTGCCATTTGGGCGCACTCCTTAGCCCAGGCGTTGGGCGACTTAGGCATGCGCCCGAGCCAAATAAAGCATGGGTTCGGTTGGGCTTTGATTGGGTGAAATCAATAGGAATTAGTTGGTTCAACCAAACCAACTAATCAAGAATTTTCTCTCTCCCCTCCCCCCCTTTGCGCTCGACCTAGTGAAGAACCCAACGGAAGTAACCCTACTGTGAGCCTCCGCCGCCCTATGTCGATGTGTGTAGCATCTTCCTTCGCCTTACACTGTCGATTACAAGCCTCCTCTGCCATTCGCCAGTGTGTGCAATGTCTTCCTTCGGTTTAAATCATCAACCATGAGCCTCCTCTGCCCTATGCCACTGTGTGCAGTGTCTTCCTTCGGCTTACGTCATTGATTGCGAGCCTCCTTTGCCCGACGTTGCTGTGTGAAGCTTTGTTTGTTCGCCTGTGCAGCTTGCATCATTGACTAGCTTCATTCTGCCATTGATTGCCACCTTTCTCCACCCTAAGCACCACCACACTTGTGTGAACCTTGCCTGAGTTGGAGAACACAACCTTCCTCCACCATGCGCTGCTGCCTTCCTCGATGCCATACTCCACAACCTTTTGCGAACTGGTTACTTCTCCATCTCTTCTTTCTTAATCTATAGGTAACAATAACAGCTTTGTGAAATGATCTCCTATTTTCTGCACTAGCTTGAGCACTTTGTTTAATACTCTCTTATTAATTGGACTTTGTTCAAATGTTAGGAACTTGTAAACACTTTTAGGTGGGTACACTGTTAGGAGTTAGGACATAACAGTACACTGTTAGGTAGATATTTTTTAAATTGTAAATAAATAGTAGGTATACATTTTTTGCATTTTAATATTTGGGAGCGCCTAAGCAAGTGCCTAGTGCCTCGGGCGTTTTGGCACTTTGGCACCTGGCACTTTCGAAAACACTAAATATGGCATGATAATTACTATACAGTATGGTGTGATACTGACTGGTCTTTTAATCCATGTTGTTTAAAGCTTAAACACTCTGATCTGCTCATCATGTATTGTTTTCATTTTGCAGTCGTCATTTGGTTTTGTTGATTATTATGATCGCCAATCAGCTGCGCTTGCAATTATAACACTTAATGGGAGGCAGCTGTAAGTTGTATAATCAAGTTTTGTTGTATGTTATCTTTTTTTTTTTCGTGTTGTCTCTTTGATAGTACTTGTCATGGTTATACCATGGAACTTTGCAGCTTTGGCCAACCTCTTAAGGTTAATTGGGCATATGCGAGTGGGCAAAGAGAGGACACATCAGGTTGAAATTTCCAATCCTTTCTTTTACAAAATTTGTGCTGCAGTGCAGATTGGCTTATCATATGGAAAATTGCTGACATTATAATGCTTTTTATTTGGCATATATAGGTCATTATAACATCTTTGTTGGTGACCTTAGCCCTGAGGTCACAGATGCCACCTTGTTTGCATGCTTCTGTGTGTATTCAAGCTGCTCGTAAGCTTTCATGACCCTGACATTTGTTTGCATAATGTTGTTGTTTTGGAAACTTGTTAATTTTCAATTTCTTCTTTTGGTTTCTTTTATGGTTAGCTGTGTAGATAGTCAGTCTATAACCTTGCCCTTCTCCCTTAATGTTTATGAAAATTTGTCTTTACATCCTTGATATCACATGGACTTGTGTTTTTTCCTTTTGTTGTAGAGATGCAAGGGTCATGTGGGACCAAAAAACTGGGCGCTCAAGGGGGTTTGGTTTTGTTTCTTTCCGGAATCAACAGGTCAGTTGATCAGTTGATAATCAGCTTCAGATCATCCAGTATGGAATTTCCTCCAAAAAGTTTTTTGACTATTATTTTGACAGGATGCTCAAAGTGCCATAAATGACCTAAATGGTGAGTTGCTCTTTGTCAATTTCTTGTCATTATTTCTTCAGTGAAGTACCAATCACTAGTATCAGGCTGCTTGCTTCATAGTTCAAGTTTCTGTTCACTGGTTGATGTTGATGTTATCATGTTAGGATCATTAAGATTGTTGCTGTTTCCCATTGCATATATTACATACATTCAGATAAATGGGCCTTTTTTTAATGTGAATGTACTTTATGCTTCTTAAAGTAAGAAAGCACCTATGGTTAACTAGTTATAGTCATCTGACTGGCGATTCTAATGTTAGAAGGTTGTAAATTTGAACAATCTTATATTGACATTATGTAGGCAAGTGGCTTGGCAGTCGGCAAATCCGTTGTAATTGGGCTACTAAGGGAGCTAATGCTAATGAAGACAAACAAATATCGGATTCAAAGAGTGTGGTAGATCCAACAAACGGATCTGTAGGTGGGTGCCACCATGAACTGGTGCAGTAGTTATATGTAATAAATTGTTCTTTTGAGTTATGCAGTTGTATTTGTTAATCTGCTGTCATTTTTTATAAGTTTTGTGTCGAAAGATAATTAGAAATGTCCTTTCCTTTTCTTTTTTGCTTTTTAGTAGGTTAGGGTGTTAGCTCTCACAAATTATGAATTGTTCATGATAACAATGTATAACAATTATAAGTCATACTGTGTTGAACTCATTCCTTTGCATGGATAACATCTTTACATGGTTTTGTTGAGGTGGCCTAGTAAGTTACTTTGATTGTGTGGTGGACTTTGATGCTTTTATGATATCTGTGTATTTCTTGCGTTCGTCTTATTATTTAGTTTTAGTAAAGTGGTCTAAACTGTGCTGTACTAAGAAAGTTGTTCTTGTTGAATGGTTGGCATAGATTTTTTTCCCCAAGCATGTTAGTTGTTCATCATTAAAAATTACCATGATAGATGATAAGTTATTTCTGTACATTTGTAAGTCATGGGCAGGGTTCCATTTTTTATGATATTCTTGTGTCGATTTTGCTGGCTTGGTTTGTGGTTGTAGAGGCTGAAGCAAAATTTTGATGGGTGCTTTTTATCAAAATTTTCCTGCCCTAGGGTAAAGCCATTTAGAGAGTTAATTACTCATATCATCTTGACAAGATCCATAAGGTAATATATTTTTCTGCAGTACCAGTAATATTGGGATTTTCCAGTAATAGAGTGACCATTAATAGCCAAAGTATTTTCTTTGTTGCCAAGGATTAGAATGACCATTCTTAGCAATAAGGTTTCTTAACCAAAGACCATTAGACTTGATAGTGCGAAGAACTCTTAAGGCCTAATCCACCATAAACCTTAGCAGTAGACACCTTTTATTAACTTCTGAGATTCGTTTACTCCAGGAAAACTTTTCTACAAGTGTGAATGAAAGATTAATGTCTTTAACTGCAATTAATACATCTTAGAAATTAGACATCTTTCTCCAACTAATAACATGCATTTTACTTTTTAGAGTGAAGTGTTACTCCAGAATAACCTCCAATAGGTGTGAATGAAATGATTAATGGCTTTATCCAATCCCAAGAATTCTTTTGAGTAGGCAAAGCATTCTAGGGCCTTCAGAATGTTAGTACGAGACCTACTGGTACCCTACAGAGCGATGAAGTTATCATCCATGAACATCAACTGAGACATTCTGAGCCCCTTAATATCAAAAGGAATTCTCTTTCCCTATTATCCTTTTGCTGAGTTTTAACATGTTTTGTGTTTGATGATTACTTGAGTTTGTGTTGAATTAAGAAGTCACTTTTTTATAATGTAAGATGATTACGTACCTCAGTCTGAGGTATTTCAGTTATATGATCATTGCCTTACAGAATAAACAATTTGCTGGAACTGTTGAGCAATTATTTTGGCATGGCATTTTGATTTATTATATTTTTTTCCTCTGCAGAAGATGGCCAAGACAATACGAATGATGATGGTCCAGAGAATAACCCACAATACACAACTGTCTATGTTGGGAACCTTGCTCACGAGGCAAGCATTCAGCTCTCTGTTTTGTTCTCCCTCCTCCCATAGGAATCAGACTTAACTAATATCAAAAGCTTGTCATAGATGTTTGATTGTGTCATTATTGGCTTTGCAAGTTAGGGGTATGTTTTCTGGGAAGGTCATTTTTCTGGGTTTTTGTTGAGATGTAGTATTACTGGCAGGTTACCCAACTAGATCTCCACCGCCATTTCCATACCCTTGGTGCTGGAGTGATTGAGGAAGTACGTGTACAACGTGATAAAGGGTTTGGTTTTGTGAGATACAGCAACCATTCTGAAGCTGCTCTGGCTATTCAAGTGGGGAATGGTCGAATGCTCTGTGGGAAGCCAATCAAGGTATGGTTGGATTGTTTTCTGTCTTGTAACCATGAATTTCAATGCATACTCTTTGAGATATATCTGTGGATATGACTAGTCTGAATTCTTCAGATGTTGATGCTTCGGGGATTACTCCAGATGTTGATATGACTAGTCTGAATTCTTCAGATGTTGATGCTTAGAACTGGTAGCTGTTAGTGTGACATGATGTTTTTGATACATTGAATTACTCTTATCTGAACAATTAGGGGTTTGACAAGGCTTGTCTTGATGCCATATTTTATTTAGTTCAATCTTCATTTCATGCTACTCTTGTATACCGTTTGGATGAACTTTAATGTTATTTCTCTAATTGTTCACACATATAAACTATACCTTAAGTAGTCTGATACATCATCACCATGTCCTCATTCATATACACCATAGAAGCTGTGGACTGTTGAGTGATGCTATCATCTTGGCTTTAATGGTGTGGGAATATCATCCATCTGTTACCTAACTATTGGAAGTTATGTTCTGCCCGCCACTGATGGAATAAAAAAGAATTGATTTACCCTAGTAGTTCTTTTGCGCGAGGTTTATTTTATTGCACATTTTACTGTATGTAAATAGATGCTGCATATTTGCTTAGTGCATTTTGTCATTCGTGTGTCAGTGTTCTTGGGGCAGCAAACCAACCCCACCTGGGACAGCCTCCACGCCACTGCCCCCACCTGCTGCTGCATTCCCTGGACTCTCTGCAGCTGACTTCTTTGGTTATGATCGCTCGTTGGCATTGGCTGGCGCAGGCGCAAGCCAAGCGTTGATTCATGTTCAGGGCCAGCATGCTCTGAAACAAGCTGCAATGGGGATGGGCGCTGGCGCCAGCCAGGTGATCTACGATGGCGGGTTCCAAAATGTGAATGCAGCACAGCAGCTCATGTATTACTAGGGCTCAGTCATACTTGAATTAATCACTGGTTGGAGCTTTTCCATTGTGGCTCATTGACATTTTCTTTTTGCACTCATCTTCCTACTATGTTCTGATTTAGTTCTTGTGCTGCCCTTTGTGCTTATGAATGTGTTGCTGCACAATTATGTAGTCACATGGAATGTTGGTAGGGTTTGACAAGACTACTTGGGGAACCTTTTATTTCCTTTTTCTTCTTTTTTTTTGTTTCCTCTTGTGTTAATGAGATCTTGAGGGCATTTTTCTTCTCTAGCTTGTATCCTGGATCCTGTGATTTGTGATGGCTAGTTTTCTCTTAAGAATTGAATTGTGGTTCAGACTGGAATTTTGATGATATGCATTGTGAACTACCTTCTGGAAAATAATACTAATCTCCAGGCCATCCTCATGAATAATTTTCTGTACATCAGTGGAGTGAGTATCTTACATGAGAATGGTGGTTGATTTTTCAAGCTGCATGTTTGTAATATATAAAATGGTCACAGGCCCCATATCAATGGTAAGAATCATCTTTTTATGATCTGATCAGGACTAATCACCAAGACATCAAGTAAGACTATCTACATTGATGAGAGTCTCGGTGGCTGATATGGTAGGGTTTGTTGCCGATACAATGTTTAGTTCATCTTTATATAATGTATTTTTATTTTCAAATTCTTACGAATTTTAAACAAATCTTAATTTTAGAAATCTTATTACTTCAAATATTGACCAATTAATCAAAGATAGGAGGGGTGCAAGTCAGTTTCCATGCTCAAGTTGTGTGTGTGTGTATATATATATATATATATATATATATATATATATATATATATATATATATGTAGAGAGAGAGAGAGAGAGAGAGAGAGAGAGAGTAAATATGAGTTTAAAAGTGAAATAGGAGATGAAGTGAAAGTTAGAAAAAAAAAATGAAAAAAAGTCCAATCATTGCTTCCTCCGTGAGCTTGAGGTTGGCGGAAGATCGTTCTTGACATGACCTTTTGCATGTTTCATCATGTTTACTCGAGCTCATTACTTCCGCTACTATATATTGATTGGCTCTATAAAGGACCTTAGGTACTATCATCAGTGGTCTCTCTTCCAACGACCAAAAGAATGCAAGTGAGCCTGAGGTCCATCATAAAAGCTTGTATCACGAGGGAGTGGTGGGCTTCCTACACACTCTAGATTTTGTTGATGAACCATGCGATAAAGTTGAAGCTGGTTTCATCCTCCCTCTATATCAGTTTGAGCAACATTGCCATAGACAATCTTGGGCGTATATTCCCACGGAAGTGGAGCTCAAATTTTTTCACAAGTTAAGTGAAGGAACATATCAAGAGTGGGTTCATGCGACTGCACCACTCTCATACTAAGCCCCTCAACGTCGTTGTGAATGTGCGATACATTAAAGCATCTGAGGTACCATATAAAGACATATGAGCATGAAAGACGAGGGTGTGTTCTATTGATTTAGAGTTATCGTCGAAGGCTTCTAGCGACGAGAGGCGAAAGTTTATTAGAATTGGCTCCTCTTGGATGCTCTAGACAAATGGGGAGTAGCCTAAGTTAGGTTTGTCAATACCTTCCTTTTTGGACTGTTGGAACTCATGACACACCTGATCTAGACGTTGGTCCATTTGTTACAATTGGGCCCTTAAGGAGTTGTACATTAAATTTATCGACTATGTCTCCTATTTGAGTAGGGTCAGGCCAGCCCTGATGTGACGGTGCACTGAATTCTACGATCGGAGAGTGGGGTGCCCCTTTTTGCTTGTAGTTCAACGGGTCAGGGACAATCATGAGCTGTCGGGGCTAGATCGATTGGGGAAATCTCAGTGGGTGTCGGTGCAATGACGATTGAGGCATCTATCATGATTGTAACGACAACATGGTTTTTGAGTTAGTTGGGGCAGGAGTGAGGTGAGTACCTTCATCAAGCCCATGAGCGCCTGCATTTGGTGTGTGAGGCTCAAGAATGCTTCGGTGAGGATAACCAAGTGCCTTGCACTCATCCCCAAAGATGAAAGTCCTGGGTCATTGAACATATGCCAGTAATGCCCCAGTATTTGAGGGGAGGTAGATGCATCCACCTAGGGAAAGGAGGGCAACTGCTTGCCTTGTGTGAAGATACTATGAGTTAGGGGGTGGAGCTTCCTCGTTGGAGCGCACGTTGAAAGGATTTATGAGTTGACATTTAGGACCCTCCTTCTAATGCCAAAATGTGAGGGAATATGTTGTCGATGGAGGACCCTCCTTCTAATGCCAAAATGTGAGGGAATATGTTGTCGATGGTTGAGTCAACCCGGCTTGGTCAACATAGCTGAGGTGGCTCCGAGATGATCTTCACATATTCCACGAAGGTCGATAAGAGGGGACAGACACGATCTCTTTCTACATAGGTTGATAAGATCAGTCTGGACTATTGTTTGTCAAAATATTTCCTATCACAAATCTAGAAAAAGATTGTTAGTTGACGAAACAAAGCACAACCGAATGCAAACAAAAATAATTGTATGAATGATAATTCCTACAGCATCAGCACCAAATATATCCACACATTTCACAGCACAATCCATAATCTAATCAGAACAGCAATAACAGAGTATGCTCAATCACAAGAAATTAAGAAAGCCTAAGATTCGGCAATGGCATCCGTCCTCGACGAATGCTCATCACCCTCTTCGATCCCGTCGCCACTGTTGCTCGAGCTCCGGATTTCCTGTATCCGGGCGACAACCTCGGCCATGGAAGGTCGCTTGTCCGGGTACTGAGCTGCGCAGTCGACAGCGAGCTGCAGAAGCCGCACCATCTCCTCCTCTGCGTCTTGCTGCCTCAGCAGCTCCACATCAAACACCTCCGCCGTCCACTCCTCTTGAACGACCGACTGCACCCACCTCGGCAGGTCGACGCCGCCGCCGTCGTCGTCGTTGGAGAGGGCTTGTCCTGGTGACTTGCCAGTGAGCAGCTCCAGCAGGAGCACGCCGAAGCTGTACACGTCGGCCTTCTGGGAGACCCTGCGGGTGTCGGTGACCTCCGGGGCGCGGTAGCCGGAGGCGCGTGCGGGGGAGGACTGCGGCCCGGCGAGGAGGGCGAGGCCGTGGTCGGACACGCGGGCCTCGCGCGTGGCGGCGAGCAGGATGTTGGAGGACTTGATGTTGCCGTGCGCGGCCGAGGGCGACGTCGAGTGGATGTACTCGATGCCGCGCGCCGCTGCGAGCGCGATGCCCGTTCTCGTATCCCAGTCGAGCGGCGTTCTCGTGGATCCCCTGTTCCCTGTGCAGTCCATTCAAATGGAAGGGATGAGAGAAGGTAGGAGGAGGAAGCCATGGAGGAAGCCGTGGATTACCATGTAAGAGGGCGGAGAGGCTTCCCAGGGGGAGGTAGTCGTACACCAGGAGCTTCTCGTCCTTGCTGTAGTAGTACGCCCGCAGCGGCACCAGATTGGGGTGGTTCATCGCCCCGATGAGCTCCACCTTCTCCCGGAACTCGGTCTCCGTGAAGGCCACGTCTCTCAGCCTCTTCACCGCCACCGTCGTGCCCATCTCCAGCACGGCCTTGTACGCCGTCCCGAACGTCCCCTTCCCCAGCACCTCCGCCGACGCGCGCAGCAGGTCCTCCAGGTCGAACCGCGGCGCCCCGCCGCCCACGAAGAACACCAGCTTCTTCTCCCCAGCCGCAGGCTTCGCCGGCTGGCCGTTCCCGCTCCCTCCTTCCCCAGATCCCTTCTCCCGTTCAGCCGCCGCCGCTACGGGCTCCGGCTCGTTTCCTCTCGCTTCCACCGCCACTAGCGACCTCGTCTTGCTCTTCCCGCACCTTCGGCAGAGGAGTATGGACAGAATCAGCAGGATCAGGACGAAGGCAGCGGACCCGACGGCGATCCCGGCGATGGCCCCACCGGAGAGATTCTTTTTGTCGCTCCCGGCTCCGCCGCCGGAATTTCCTCCCGCCGGCCCCTGCGCTGCTGGAGACGGCGCGATCTCGCCGGGGCACGGGCCGCGCGGCCGGCCGCAGAGGGCCGTGTCCAAGAACGCGCTCGCCGGAAACCCCCGAAGCCTGGATGGGATCGACCCGTTGAGCTGGTTGAACGACACATTGAACTGAGCGAGGTTGCGGAGGTCGAAGCGGGGGATTTCCCCGACGAGCCGGTTTCTCTCCAGGTAGAGTATGCGGAGCCGGGTGAGGTTGTTGAGCTCCGGCGGGATCCCGCCGGAGAACTGGTTCCCGGCGAGGTTGAGGCGGACGAGATTCTTGAGGGAGCCGAGGGCGGGCGGGATCTCGCCGGAGAAGCGGTTCTCCTGGAGGTAAAGGTTGCGGAGCTCGGAGTCGGCGGAGAGGTCGGGAGGGAGGGCGCCGGAGAGGGCGTTGTAGCGGAGGCTGAGGACGCGGAGGGCGGAGAGGTTTCCGACAGTAGCGGCGGGGATGGAGCCGATGAGTCCGACGCCGGGGAGGCGGAGCGCCGTCACGCGGCCCGACCCGCACACTACGCCCTGCCACAAGCACGGTGAGCCCGACGCGTTCCACGGCAACACCAAACGGCCGACTGCGGCACGGAGGGCGAGCAGCGCGGCGGCGTCCGCCGCCAGATCCGGCGCACCGCCGGGTACCGACGACACAAGAAGCAAAAGCGCCATAACGCCAGAGAAGCCGAGGTAGGAGGGCAGTGAAGCCATGAAGATGGTGACGGGACTCACTGTACCCCGCCACTATATCCCGCTTCCTCCTGCAGTGTGCTATGAAACCCTAATCCATTGATTTCTGCTTTATATTTGGACGCGGAAAGGGGAGGGGAAATAATAGCACGTCCCACGTTAACGTGTTGCCTAAATTAAGAGAAGCTTAGTTCTTAACGCATAAGAGAAAAGAGGAGAGGAGGTCTCACGCAGGCGGTCGAGCTTATCTATTTCCTGTTTGCTTCACTTTTAGCTCATATAAAATATGAATCGTTCCATGGAACCATCGATGACGGTGATTCGTCTACCGTTTGAACCGGCAATTCAATTGGTTGAGGCAGATACCTGGTTGATAGGAGAAGTTGGGGGCCGTTGAGATTTCAAGGACGCGTATTTTGACTTGCATTACTTTACTGTATTCCCCGTCTCGAGTTTGGAGAGAAGGAAAGGTGTGCGGAGACGGCAGCGGCATCGCGGTCTCACTTTGGCGGCCGGGCGTTGACGGCGTTCGAGGCCGTGATGAAGACTGGAGTTGGGCCCAAAGACCGGCCCTTACTCGGCTGGTCCAACGGCTCTCGTGTCCGACTTCTGGAAGCATCTGGACCCTCTCATCGCACCATGCCGGCGTCTCCATAAACGGTTGGATGGAGATGTACATCGGGTTAAGATGGACGGCCCAGATTCCGCCACCTCGGCACTGTACAACTTCACGCGTATGCATGATTACCCTGTTCTCACCCAGAAAAAAAGCGAGGAAGCAACAGAAATCTAAAACCGGGGGGGGTGTGGTTGTGGAGGATTGAGTCGATTACATCTTTTCCTTTGGATCTTCCTTCAACCACGCAAAACTGTGAAACTAATATCATCCGTCTATAAAAAGAATCACAATTTCCAACTGTACAAAAGAATGATGAAATATACAAACTTGAGAACATCCATCAGTATTAAGGTTGAAGAGTCATCTAACAGGAAGAGACAACTTCACACTGGAGCCAAGGCTGTCATCTTCATCTGAGACCATGCCTGGTGGTTCATTCCCATCAAAGAGCTTCTCCACCAGCTCATCCCAATTCATTGTCCTACTCGATGCCGAATCATCACTACATGAGGACATGTTGTCATAGTGCTCACACGTTGATGCTGCCTGGTCTTGGAAGGGTACGCTGTGTTGTGAGGCAGGGTGAGGCAGGTGCAAGCTCAAAGCTCTTTCCAGTGCCTCATTGTGTTCTTCCTGAAGAGACCCCCTTCCCTCCATCTGTTGCCTCGTCGGAGGGGTTGTCATGACATTTCCTTTAAGCATTACCTGAGAAAATGGAAAAACAAGAAAAGAATCACCACTCTTGAGCCATATCTTATGTTTCTCAGGCAATATGTTCTTGGCAGCTACAAAAAGAATTAGAATGCTTTGAGAAGCAGCAGTCACAGCACAGCCTCAACTTCTAGGACAAAGGCAAGTGAATTTACTTTCATCAAATGCTGTGACTATATGATCACGACTGGAAGTAATAAGCATCCAGTAACAAGTAAAAAAGGAGATGGTTTTAGCTTACTTCTAAAGCTTTCTGAGCTTCTCGCTCCGTCCAAATGATTCCATGATCGAACATAGCATTGCATGATAGTATTATATGCTCGAATCTTCCTTCAACAGGAACGGCTGTTCTCACCTCAGGAGGGAATCTTCCACATCTATATTAATCGCAATGATACCAAATTATTCAAGGCCAGATTTCAATAACCACAAGTATTAATGATTTTACAGAAAAATCATTTACAAATCGAACATTGGAAATTCTCAACAGCATTACAGTGTATTTCTTCAGATGCAAGTCCTGAAAAACAAAAATTTGTGATGCTTCTATGATATACTTGACAGCAACATCACTTAAGTGGCAAGGTGATTTAAGAAAAAGCTAAGAACACAAAAAGTTTAGGATTTAAATTTATAAAACCATATTTCCTCTCTAAGAAAAAGAACCTTATAAAACATTTGAATTTCTTGAAGGAATTAGAATCTTAATATTAAGGTACAAAATTTAAGCAGGAGTGCTTCATAAACAGCCTTAAAAACAATGGTTTTTCCTAGTTCGTAACCTACTAGATGAAGAAAGTAATGTTTATCATGGTTAAGTCAGATATAAGTTGATAATAATCGACTATACTATTCCACTTCTAAAGTTCAAGTGGTGCTAATAAGGATATTCCCATACTAAATTTTGATGAATATTGCATCAGAAAGTGCTTCACACACCGCCACTTCAAACACCCGCAATGTGATTTTTCATAACAATTAGTGAGAGGATGTCGCAGTGTAGTTTGACCAGATAAAAGAGGTTTGACAAAGTGGGTGTACAGACATTAAAACCTATAAAAAAAAAAGGGGGAGAATACCTTATAGAAACATGACAGTGATGTTAAGGGCTTGATACCTGCAAAATTTTCTCTCCACAATATGATACATCCGACCGGGGGCGTAGAGCCTTTTTGGATCCTTAAGCTTTCTATCTTCAGATATAAATGTATCTCTCATGCAAACCAAAAATAACAAACATGGCAGACTGCACAAAAGCAGTAAATTATGGATCAGAAGTATTTCTGCATGCATCATATATTCATTCTAAAACAAAATTCCCCTTATGGAAAAAGATGGAAACAAAGGGGAAAATCAATACAATTAGAAGAGTAATGCTTACCAGAAAATAGATCCAAAAATATGTTGCAAAGGTGTTGGCGTTCTTGGAAGGAAATCGTCCTGGAATTGCAAGGTTTGAGGTTTCAATAACAACTTAAAGAAGGAAAGTTATATAAAATACAAAAACACAGCAAGAATAGTGTCTCCTAGAGCTACACTCTATTACAAACCAATTAATATCTCAGCCATGAAAAATAGTCAAACAAATGAAAATCAATGTGGCTGTACCACCAACATATGTATAAATAATTACGCAAGCACGTAATACAGAAGCAATGGCTACTTCTATATATGACTTCCAATTCACAATCTCCTCAACTTAGGAGGAAGATGACTACACGATCAATAAGGGTAAAAAATAAATAAATTTCATACCCGGAAAAGGATTTTGTGTTGGTGACTAGCAATCTCTGAAGCTGTTACGAAAGGACCCAATTTATACTGAACTCTATCCCTTAAAGAGCAATCAACAAACCGAATTTGCCAACCAAAAATGCATCAGAATGAATACCTCCCATCAAAGGTCACTATTTGCTTTTGTCAGGAAGATGAAAAACAGAAAAATCCAAGATACAATGTGATTTTGTGTTGGTGATATGCATCAAATTCATTGTTCAGGTGGCGGTAAATACTAGTATAAAGAGAATCAAACAAGTTAACACTGTCTACTATTCAATAGTTTCTATGCTGCTGAAGTATAGAATAAGACATCATTAGAGTTCATAGCATTGACAAATTAGAGGTAGAAGACATGCAGCCAAAAGAGTCATTAGGAGGCCAAAAGAACTAAAGAGGAATATAGGAAATTAGGGGTTAACTAAAACTTTAGTAGTCTAATAAATCGACTCGTTCGAATCCTATTACCAGAGAACAAATTCAAATTACTTCAAGAACAAGCCAGTTCGACCAGAGGAAACAAGAGATGCTTGACTTGCCTGCAACACCACGGAGTGGATCACGTCAGCGTACTTCACCGCAAGATTCAGCGACATGCACCTGGCCGGCGAGATGGCGTAGCATCGGACGCGGCTCCTTGGGATCTCCCCGAACCGGTCGAGGTGGTTCACCACCACCATGGCCATAAGGGCCGCCACGCCGGCGCCGAGCGAGTGGCCGACCAGCACGAGGCCATACTCGGGCCCGCAATCCCTAAGGAGGTGGCACAGGGTGTCGGCCTCGCGGTTGAGCAGCCAGGCGGCGGCCTTCAGCAGGCCGAGGTGGACGTAGCCGCCGTCGAAGGGCTGGGAACCGGGAGGGTTGTCGAGCAGGAGGCGGTAGTCGGCGTCGTGGCCAAGGTTGAGACCACGGACGGCAAGGACGACTTCGTGGGCGGCGCGGTCGACGTAGAGGAGGTAGGGCGGGCAGCGGCCGCGGGTGTCGGCGTAGGAGGCGCGTTTGACGACGGCGGCGGGATCCATCCGATACCCGCCGGGGCGAGCGGGGGCCCAGCGGGGGCGGGCGAGGTCGTCTTCGTAGGCCGCAAGGACGGCGCGGCAGGCGCGAGGAATGGGGGCGAACTCATCGGGCGTGGCGGGCGCCCAGGCGGCGCTGTCGTCGGCGCCGACGTACCCGCAGCGGCGGCAGGCCCACCGCGTGCACCCCAGGCAGAATACGCACTCGATGCCACAAGACACGACCATCGCCGAGAGAGATACAGAGAGAGAAGGGTTTAGTTACCGTCGTTGTCTCTTGGTCTTCTCGGCTTTTGTGATCGCGTTGCAGCAGCCTTGGAGGGAAAGGAAACAAATATGAGAGATCGAGAGAGACAGTCGAGGACGTCACCAGTTTAGACGGAGCGACTGGATTTGAACCGAGGAGAAGCTTCTGGTGTTTCCACTTCTGGAACGGAAACAAACACATCAAATAAATAGACCAACCAAATAATACTCGTCCCTCACCCGTCTCGTTTTCCCATGGCCTACCTGCACAGTGACGGACCTGTGGGACCAGCGATGCCTCCAATAAAAGGGTAGGTAAAGTGCCAGGTCTAAACGTCCAGGTAGTTTGTGATTTCGTGGAACAGCAGTAAACGATTTGAAAGAAGCGCAAAACCAACACAAACGAGAAATTGCTGGCTTTTCCAGAAGGTAAACCATGTACGACTGGACTGGTTGACTACGAACCGGTTCAGATTTTTCTAACTCCGACCGTATCTCGGTTCGGCCCATCTCAATTGGCCACAAACTGAACATCCAATACAACCACATACATCAGGCTTCGTGAAACAATTTGAACAACATATGTATCTAAATTGTGCCTACTCAATCAATATATATCTACATTATACCTAATTATTAAGGCATAAATGTATAAACTATGATATAATTAGACCTAAGATAAAATCTTTTGTCGGAAAGAAAGATTGAGGTGCAGAACCTCAACATGAAGAAATAATCCAGAATAATTGCCAAAGCTCATCTCTGGAACATTTTTAGACTAAGCATAATGGCCAAACTAGTCTACTAAGAAATTCAACAACACTGCAAAATTTTATACATGCATATGGTTGATAAAAATGAGGTATGTGATGACCAAAGCTCATCATCTCTGGAACATTTCTGTTAAGAATTATATGAAACTGAGAGAAAACAAGCTTGAAAAGCAATAGTCATTACCGAAGGACACCCGAATGCAAAAGGAATCTCAAGAAGAAGACATCTCTTCCAGAGAAGAAACAAGAACCATGACCTGCAGAAAAGAAAATACCAAGAGATTACCAAGTGTAACCACAAGTACAAGAATGCGATTAGCAACCAACAAAGTGAAAGAGATGCCTCAAATCAATCCTCTACTCTCGCTGCGCTTATTCCCTTGCATGTTTCTTCCTTCTTCTGAGAGTTCTCTCAGTTTCAAGTAGTGCACACATTCTAAGCAAGTATAAGCTTCCTGGCAAAGCTTCAAACAAAGAGATTGGGATTTTGTTACTAGAATCTATATGTGTCACACTATATTCCTTCTTTTTCTTCCAGCAACAAATCTTCTTTGGTCGGTCAGGCTCAAACCTAAGAATGTCTAGAGCCTTTGAATATCTTGTAGAAATGAGGAAAGGGAAGGAAGCGAATGGGGTTTCTACTTATCTATCATCTTTTACTAGCAACCGCTAGCATTGGAGTTTGGTATAGTGCTCTGTACCCCAGGAATTGAATACTTAGGAACCTAAACCACCATCGCAATTCGATCTGACCATATCTACCAAAACTAGACTTCAGGTGCTCAAAATTTTGGTTACACAAGTTCACTAATTTAAGGCCGATGTCAACCGAAGATTTTTTTTTTTTTCCCAAGGAAAAGTAGTCAAGATGAGATTTGATTCCAAAATATTGCTATCAATTACCAATTAGACTAGAGTTATTTTTTATTACAAAGGATAAGTGGTAAGGACAATATTTGATCCCAAGACTTTGCTATAGGCAATCTAAGTCTTTATCAGCTGAACCGACTTGAGTTATCAAAATTACGGAAGTTCCCTTAACTTTTGTAGAACAGAAACATTGTAGAACATATTTACTGTAGGTAAATACAACGCAAATCATTTAACATTTTGTGAGATAGTCACTACAATATGTATCCAATGGCCAACCTCTCAACATGCTCAAAGTCTGATGAATGAATGCTATTATCTTGAGCATCACTCTTAATCTGATCTAGGCAATAATTCAAGCAGCAAATCCTAATTTATGTTTCCAGACAAACATGAAAAGACCAAGCATTAACATTAAGGATCAACATAAACATCCAAAATAGGAGCAGTTAAGCAATGAATAGAAGAATCATAGGGCAAGCAAATACAATCACACCATTTCAAATTTTGCAGGATTTTACGATGCCTACTTGATGAATATTTTCCATCAATCTCACCATGAAACATGGATTCCAATTAGTCAAACAGGTTCGCCCATGGGTCATCTTAGCATCAAATATTAACAGTGATTATGCCGATCTTCCCAAGCTACATACGGTTAGGGCCAAAACACCATAACAAGGGTCTTCTGGTACCTAGGTAGCAACAAGCACTCTCTACCACCTAGAATAGTCATCGAAGGAGCCTCACCTTCGATGATAATCCTCCGATGGAGAGCGGAAGAATGGGATAATACCCCGATCGTGACGCCAGAAACAGAGATCCTCACCATTTATGATAGAGTGTACCCCACCTTCGTCGGCACAGATCGCCGATACAACCAGGAGAGGAAGGAGAAGACGCAACGCCGTCGGCCCCGCTCTCTCTCTGTCTCTCTGACGAGAGAATTGGCAGCGGCGCCCAAGAAGCGACGAAATGGGGGAACATCGAAAAGGGGAACGCTTTTTATAGTCGAGTTTGTCCTCTCTCTATCACCTCGATCGTGCGCCCTACGTCACTGATCCAACGGCAGATAGCCGTTCATCAGAACATGTTGAAATATTGGGGACTCGTAACAAGCAGCGTTGCTGGAGTGGCACGCTCGTTATTTTGTCCGAGAAAGAGCCAACTTGACGATCGCGATGTGGGTGAGCTTGGATCAACGGTCATATTTCGATGTGGCTGGCATGGGGGCCGCAGAACTCGCCGCATCTTTTCTCGCGTTCGTGGTCGCGTCTTTCCGGGCCCGGAGGCCGTTAGCTCGAGGGAATCAGACGGTCCGCTCGGGGATACAGGTGGCTTATGCGCGAATCACGAGGCAGCTCGAGGAGATGTGGCTCAGCGATAGTCCCGTGCAATCGGATCGCGGTAAGACACGAAGAAAACGAACGCCACGTAGATTTCCCGATCACTCTCCACGTAAGGGTTCGATGAATGACGTGGTTGATCATATGACGTATCAGCCGTTTGATCTCCTCCCCTCATCTCAATCGTCCATCTAATTTGATCGAACCATATGGAGAAGGAAAACATATTATAGTCTCTTCAAATCATCCTTATGATCAAATCATGCAATTTAGTATATTATTATAAAAGAGTTAATGATCGATCGAGGAAAATTAAGGTCTTAATCAATCTTAAGCGCCGGAATTATCAGTAGAAAAATTAATTAGTGACCAAATAGTTATAAGAGTAAGCACAAATTAATCCATTTTACATTTTCTTAAGAAAAAACCTGAATATAAGATTTATATATTTAAAAATGTTTTGTATAATTTAAATGATAAATCTATTTGAAGAAAAAAGAGAGATTCGGAGATCAATAATCAAATTACAAATTCGATGCAAAATTAAATTATAAACTCGTTAACGTAACGCCTCGTATCGATCCTTAAAAAATTATTATTTTTTTAATATTCTCTATGTCTAGTAAAAGAAATTCTAAAATATTTTCTCGTACTCTTTTTAAGATTTATGTTCTTTGACAAAGAAGTTTTTTCATACTTGAATTTTTTTGTCTTTTGACATCCAATAGTATTGACTTATCGATCTTTTTTAATATTTTAGTGCTAATCAAATCGAATATTATCTTAAAATTATTAATGATTTATAAACTACATGAGGAGCAATGGTGGCTTCTATCATTTCTAAAGAAATGCTGCTATAAATTTCCAGTGCTCATCAATGACAATCCATCCATGAACTCTCTCTCTCTCTCTCTCTCTCTTTGATCCACCTGAGGAGACGGTAGAGAGAGAGAGAGAGAGACCTTTGGATTCATACGCTTAATGGTGTGTTTAAAGCTTGCTTCGTTGGATGCAGGACACCCTCAAGACTCCGGCAGCTGCAACTGCAACAGCAGATGCTTTGAAGGAGACGACGAAGCACAGCTACTGCGGTGTACCAAAAAGATTGGAACAGTGGCAAATGCATCAATCATAGAACACTATAAATGACTTGAAATGGACCACAAAAGAAAATGGATTAGATGGGATATTTATGAAGGAAAGAAAATGACACTTTGATACAAAATTTTAGGAGTTCTAAGTGATGTAATAACTCTTAAAAGGATCCAAAAAAAACCAAAGAAAACCATAGAAGATGAGAAGAGAGATACAGAATAAGAGACACCTCATTTTACCTACTAATCAAATGAAAGATAAACCTTGATATATATAATGTCTCATCAAATCAAATCCTACTCCACTAGGAATGGTGCCAACATCTTACATATTAATAACCTTTCATATGTGGTAAGCTCATATCTAATCATAATGTTTAATTTAATATTTCAAAGTAATTAAAAAAAGTATTAGATCCATTCAAACTAGAGAAATTAGCTAACTTGTATGCAATTCCAATGGATGACTAAGATGTCATCACAAATGTTCTTTAAATGTCAAAACTTAGAACATGTTCATCAAACTCTAAGATTATGTGAGAGAAACCCAATTAATGAGCAAATTGAAGGCTGTTGGAGGATTGTTAAGCATTACAAAACACTAGTTTTAAATTGAACTTGGATCGAAAAAAAAAATTTGAGAACTAATTCATCAACAAATTTGATTCACTAATTAAACCGCTCGAGTATCAAAAGAATTGATATACATACGTAACACTTTATTTATTATAAAGATATTTATTTTTTTAAAAAAATACATGTGTTTACTCTTTTATCGTCATCTCTATCATCTTCTTTTTATTATGTTAAAAAAATATATTTTAAAATATTATATATATGTTAATATAATATATAAAAATATCAAACATTTGTCCTCACCGGTTGATCAACCATTAATCAAAGAAAAATAATAATAAATTAATTATTTTGGTTTCATAAAAATAATAATAAAAAAACTCACGCAAGTAAAAGTATATGACATTCTTGAAATAAAAATAAACTCAATCAATCAAAATCCGAAGAATAGTTTTTGATGATTAAAACTTTAATCGTAGCTAATCCAAATACGATTAGCTATCACATAATTGAACTCATCTCCGATCCTTATTTTATTAATCGGATTCGAATAATAGATAACTAAATAAGTTAAATACCTAAAGATTGATAATTGAACTTCCACACATGTGACTGTTGCCTGCCCAATTAAATGGATGAAAAAGACTGAAATGGAACAATTAAAAGGAGAGGATTCCTGATGTCCAATAACATGATAGCCATCCCTATCCCATTGGATTGGTTCCAATGGTCTCAACCAAGTCATTAAACACACCAACCAAAAACCCAACTAAGAACATAAAAGGGAACCACACATCAGGTCAACACACCATTGGTGTTATTAAAATGGCAATGGATTTTAAAGCAATCTAATGTTGCAGTACAGTAGAAGACTTAGAATTGGATGCTCCTTCTTTTTCCTTAGTTTGATCAGTGTCATTTAATTCAACATAGCACAAATAGAACTCAATGAAGCACTCTCTCTCTAAAATTTAGCCCTGTAGTAATCTCCTATTCATCCTATCATTATTATTCCTACTATTTCTTTAGCTACTAATACTACTACTACTTGTTATTACAACACAGTTGCTACAATTATTACTGTTGTTGCTACATATACTACTATTGCTGGTACTACTACTATTTCTACTACCTGTTAGTATTAAATGCTTTTCATATTTATTAATCCAAGTTTTATTTTGACATGTATACTCGTATTGTTTTGTTATTGTTGTTGTTGTTGTTATTAATGCATATTATTATAGCTGCAACATATTATAGTCAACTATAACTCATATCTACACAGAAAGATTATTAACTCAAATTATTTTTTTAAGATGGATATTATGTGATCGCAACCAATAGCGACATGGATAGATGACATATTATTTATATTATTTTAATGATGACATCAAATTTTATTGGATTGAAGTGGAAATCCTCCAACTCATATTCTCACCCACTTTGGGGAGGACAAGTTTGATTTGGATATATAAACTGATCGATGCAAAGAAAGAGTGTGTACATTTTTGTTCTGAGACTTGATCTCCATACCTACTCAAGTGACATCTAATACGATAATGTCCCCCACAAGACATACATGATAGGTACGAGGTTTGGTGACCATCTGCCATCCAATTACAATTACTGGATATTTTTTATTTTATGCTGACATGTTAAGTTCTTCGTTTCTCTGTTCCACTTTAAATACTTCAACAGTGATCCAACCTAACGCGTTAATTTTAATAACGTGTTAATTTGTTATCGAGCAAGCATATTTATGATGTTTATTGATTCTTCTTTTTTTTTTTTAGTATTATCATTAGCCTCATTTTCATTTGTCGATGTCGTTTTTGTGTTTTATATTTATCTTGTAAAACTCAAAAATATTATCGATCGTACAACACAGCGTAACCAAAATAATTATTTTGATGGCATTGCATTGTAAAGTATAATCGTCTTAGTACACTCAGATCCTACAGATGATATCATATCGAATGAGGCCTTGGTTATATGTTTAAGGTATGATACATCTTTATTGTGTCTATTTTTATTTTAAAAATATGTTAGATAAATATTGAGTCCGCATTTATTTTTAAAACACCTTTTATATTTAATTTATTTTTGAGAGGCTTTTGTGCTTAATAGAAGATGATTACTTTGCTTCTGATCTTAATTACCTTATCTTTTTTATCCACATGTTTATCCTTCTAATCTTTTATTTTCTCATAGATCTTTCACTCGAATATCGTACGCTTAGACAATCCTAACTAAAGACTTAATTATACCACATAAATATGTTCTCTCATCAAAAATATTTTTTTTTATTTTTTTATCATTAAAAATATATTTGTACTCTCTCTCTCTAGTATATATATATATATATATATATATATATATATATATATATATATATATATATATATATATATATATATATATATATGGTTGCCAAAGACGGCGGGTGACAGAAGATACGAAGGTTGCAACGACAGGGCTCTCTGGGTGCGCACAAAAGGAGGGACTTGTCCTTTTCGATACCTGTCCGAACGTAGTCAGAACACAAGACGGTGGAAGCCAGTGCTGTTGGGATAGCGATCTGCCACGTGGTGAATTTGACTTGTGCAGTCGACTTCCAGGAGGATGGCGAAGGCAGGTGCGAAGTGATGCAGAGACGAAATGGAGGAAGAAGATGAAGCTAAGGGCATGCCGTGAAGAAGAGTTTGAAAGGCAGAGATCACATCAACGCGGTCGCCAGCGGGCATTGAATAGTGACACAGCACATTGCTCCCCTCATCTGTTGCTCCGTCGCGCGCTTCACCTGTCCCAACCCCCAACTCCCCCATAGACCACCTTAATCACACTCACCATTAAAGGCTTGATGTAGAGGAGGAGATGGTTGGAAGAGGCCAGCTAGGCTTTAGACAGAGGCAGCAGCAGCGGCAGGGCCGCTGTGGCCGGGTGGTTGAGCAGCTCTCCTCGGCATTCTCATTCAATCCACCCCCATCTAACCCCATTCATTGCCGCCCACCTCTGGTCTTTATATCCTCCACCTCTCTCCACTCCCCACGCCACACCCTGAGCCTTTTATTCCTCCGCTTTTCAGCCTCACCTCAGGCCAACCCTTTTCTGTTTCCATCTCCATTAATGCTCTCGCTCCACTCCAGCAGCAAGAAAAAGGAGGTGGGAGTCACTGAGGAGCTCAGAAGATGCCGAGGGCGCCATTGCCGGAGTTCTCGAGCTCGGTGAAGCTCAAGTATGTGAAGCTGGGTTATCAGTACCTCGTGAACAACTTCGTCACCTTGCTCTTGATCCCGGTGATGGCGGCCGTCTACCTGGAGCTGGTACGGATGGGGCCGGAGGAGATCATGGGCTTGTGGCGTTCCCTGCGACTTGATCTCATCCAGATCCTCTGCTCCTTCTTCGTGATCATCTTCGCCGCCACCGTGTACCTGACGTCTCGGCCACAGCCGGTGTACCTGGTGGACTACGCTTGCTTCAAGCCGCCCACCACCTGCCGCGTGCCCTTCTCCACGTTCATGGAGCACACGCGGCTCATCAGCTCGGACGAGAAGAGCGTCAGGTTCCAGATGCGCATCCTCGAGCGGTCGGGCCTCGGCGAGGAGACTAGCCTTCCGCCGGCCAATCACTACATCCCGCCCAGACCCACCATGGAAGCCTCCCGCGCCGAGACCCAGCTCGTCATCTTCTCCGCCATCGACGACCTCGTCAGGAAGACCGGCCTGAGGCCCAAGGACATCGACATCCTCGTCGTTAACTGCAGCCTCTTCTCCCCGACGCCGTCGCTGTCGGCGATGATCATCAACAAGTACAAGCTCCGCAGCAACGTTCGCAGCTTCAACCTCTCCGGCATGGGCTGCAGCGCGGGGCTCATCTCCGTCGACCTCGCCCGGGATCTCCTTCAGGTGCACCGCAGCTCCAACGCGCTCGTCGTCTCCACCGAGATCATCACTCCCAACTTCTACGCCGGGAACCAGCGGTCGATGCTCCTCCCCAACTGCCTCTTCCGCATGGGCGCCGCGGCGATCCTGCTGTCGAACCGCCGCCGCGACGCCCGGCGCGCCAAGTACCGCCTCGTCCACGTGGTGCGCACCCACAAGGGCGCCGACGACCGCGCCTACCGCTGCGTGTACCAGGAGGAGGACGCGGACGGCCACTCGGGCATCTCCCTGTCCAAGGACCTCATGGCCATCGCGGGGGAGGCGCTCAAGTCGAACATCACGACCATCGGCCCGCTGGTGCTGCCCATGTCGGAGCAGCTCCTCTTCTTTCTCACGCTGGTGGGCCGGAAGCTGATCAACCCCAAGTGGAAGCCCTACATCCCCGACTTCAAGCTGGCCTTCGAGCACTTCTGCATCCACGCCGGGGGGCGGGCGGTGATCGACGAGCTGCAGAAGAACCTGGAGCTGTCGGCGGAGCACGTGGAGGCGTCGCGCATGACGCTGCACCGCTTCGGCAACACCTCCAGCAGCTCCCTGTGGTACGAGCTCAACTACATCGAGTCCAAGGGGCGGATGAGGCGGGGCGACCGAGTGTGGCAGATCGGCTTCGGCAGCGGGTTCAAGTGCAACAGCGCGGTGTGGAAGTGCCTGCGCACCGTCAAGACGCCGGTCGACGGCCCCTGGTCCGACTGCATCGACCGCTACCCGGTCGACATCCCCGAGATCGTCAGGCTCTGAACGAGAACGTCCGCTGCACCGCGTCCCAATAACTTATTAGTTCGAATTTATGGATCTGGTTTCGCCCAATTCATTCATCATCATCGTCGTCGTCTTCTTCTTTATTTGTCTTCTTTTGCTCTTTTGGGGGTTCTCTCCCTCCGTCCCTATCTATCTGTCTATCCATGCATGCGAGCATGTAGTAACTGTGCCATCGTCGCAATTGATGGATACGTTAACAGAACAGTACTTTGTGATACAAACTCGGGTTAGGTTTGACTGTCTCTGCTGTTCTTGGTACGTTCACGTTCTTTCGCTAATTTACAGCCAAGACAACTCTCTCTCTCTTTATCGTCCTATGTTGGGTTAGATATATTGTTTAGACACTAGCTACTGATATCAATTATTATAATAATATCACCCGGTGTTTAATCCAACATCGGTGCTGAGTAAAAAATTTGAATTATATAAGAGTTGGATAAATATGCTACAATTTATTTAAAATTAAATATTTTGATTTAATTGGTTCAAACTCATCAAGTTAATAAATCTAATTATCTCATTCAATCTGATCATAATAAATAATATTAAAGCTAACAAAAACAAATCTATCCATGAGAGGACCAAAGGCATAACATGAAACCACCATAGTGAAAAAAAAAAGAACACAAGTTTATAAGGGGTTAGATGTGTGTACAATCACTATAAGAATTATAACAAATGGTTATTATATAAAGACTAAATGGTTATACCACTATTAACTTTTAGTCTAAGCATAAGTCTTTAACATTTCAGACACCATCGGTCAGAGAAAAGTAGGTCTTAGAGGTCCTATCAACTTGAGTCTAAGCATATTATCAAACACCACCAGTCAAAGAAACGCACACTATTAACTTGAGTCTACTAAGCATGTTCTTGAACTCACAAATCAGATAATTAAAGCCCACAAGATTGATTGATTGATTGATTGACGAAATATTCTATCCAAAACTTGATTTGCATGATTTGAAGGGAAAATTTTTTCCTTGTTGTGGTCAATGAACAAATGAAAATTTATGAAAGTTTGAACTATGAAGCTTTGAATGCAGGTTGGGAATAGATGTGAATCCTGCAAGTAGTATGAACTTGCAGCTGGAAACATACAAGTAAAATCAAACAATTATTGTGAGATATCTTTAAGCCACCAAGAAATGACCAAATGAAGATCTATAAACTAGAAACATTATTTATTAAGCTTGGATGCAGCTTAAGAATGTCTGAAAATCCATGTTGTGAACTTGCAGTTAGAAGCATACGAGTCAAATCAAACAATTATTCTGAGAAACCTTTAAACCACAGTGCAATGAATAAAGAAGATTTATGAACTCCAAGTTTGAAGCATACAAGTAAAATCAACAAAGAGATTTTTGAGTCACCATAGAATGACCAAATGAAGACTTATGAAATAGAAACATAAACTATTAAGCTTCGATGAAGCTTAGAGATATCTGAGAACCCTAAAGTTGGTATGAATGTGCAGTTTGTAGCATACACGTAACATCAAACAAATGTGAGATCTTTGGGCCACCACTGACCAAATAAAGATTTATGAGCCAGAAACATGAACTATTAAGCTTGGATGCAGCTTAGAAATACCTCAAGAACGCTAAAGTTAGTATGAACTTGCAGTTGGTTGCATACGTGTAAAATCAAACAATGTGAGAGATCTTTGGGCCACCATTGACCAAATAAAGATTTATGAGATAGAAACATGAACTATTAAGCTTGGATGCAGCTTAGAAATACCTCAAGAAACCTGAAGTTAGTATGAACTTGCAGTTGGTAGCAAACATGTAAAGTCAAATAATTATTGTGAGAGACTTTTGAACCACCATGCAATGACCAGACGAAAATTTATACTAGTAACATTAACTATTAAGCTTGAATGCATCTTAGAAATATCCGAAAACCCTTAGTATGAACTCACGGTTGGTAGCATACATGTAAAATCAAGCAATTATTGTGAGACTTTTGAGCCACCATGCAGTGATCAAATGAAGATTAACGAACTAGAAACATGAACTATTAAGCTCGAATGCAGCTCAGAAATATCCGAGGACCCTTAGTTAGTATGAACTTGCAGTCAGAAACAGACAAGTCAAATCAAACAATTATTGTGAGAAACCTTTGAGCCACCATGCAATGACCAAATGAAGATTTATAGACTAGAAATATGAACTATTAAGCCCGGATGCAGCTTAGAACTATCCGAGAACTATAATATATAGTATGAACTTGCAGATGGAAGCATACAGGTCAAATCAAACAGATTGTGAGAGACATTTGAGCCACCATGCTATCAACAATAACAGATTGGGCTGTTAAAATATGGCGACCATCGGAGGATCACGCAAAATTAGGTTGCATCTCAACCACAAAGCTACAGAATGATGGTGTATAGACTTGGAGAGCAATGCATAGATAGAGAGCAGTTGAGATTCGAAAATGAACTAATAGAGAAGCATCTGATTTGGTTCTCTTAAGAAGATCATAATTACCCGTGCAACAGTTCAGTTCTGAATAGCTTTCTCGAGAACCATCCTCAAGCGACGAGCCAAGACGTCCATCTCAGAGACGCGCTGCTCCTGCCATCTCTTTTCCAGGTCATTCCCCTGGCAACCGAGCCCCTGGCTGGCCGCCGTCACCTTGAGCTCTGCAAGGCACGCATCAAACACACTTAAGACAATTTTCGCCATCAGATGCCTTGTCTCATCCTTGCCCACAGCAGCCTCATCGGCACCCATCCCAGGCGGCAGAGGCTCCTTCCCCACCTTTAATCCAAGGTGTGCTGCGTTCATGGAGGTGCTGGCAGCGGTACAGCCCACCTTTTCGTCAGTAGGAGGAAACAGGGCCGGGGGAGGCGGCAATGTTGCAACAGGCACGGGAGATGGAGGGGCGGGCAGGGGAGACAGGACGTCCTGGCCGGAGGGGGGTCGGGGATTGGGGCGGCGGCGCTTGTTGCCGCCGCCGCCGGGGGCGAGGACGTCGGGGGCGGAGAATGGGGAGGAGGCGGCGTAGGACGGGTGCCAGAGGCGGGTGCAGAGGTGGAGGACATCGCGGTCGTGGGGGGCGAGGCGTGCGGGGTCATGGCCACGGGCGACGCGGGCGGACGTGACGCGGAACTTCTTGCGAAGGCGGCGGAGCTTCTCAGAGAGCTGCGACCGGGTATAGGGCTGGGGCATGGACTCGGAGAAGCGGTCGAAGAAGAGGTTGAGGTCACGCGGGAAGACCAGACCCTGCGACCAGCAGCCCAGGAGGCCCTGGAGGAAGCGGATCTCCTCCGACTCCGACCACACGCGCTGGAACCGGAAGGGAGCAGCTGCGGCGGATCGCACGTCGATCTGGTCGCCGGCGGAAGCCGCTACCGCTTCGAAATCGTCGTCATCGCCATCATCATCCTCATCGAAGCCGTGATCGGCGGCGATCGGTGGACCGGGGGAGGGAATAGGCGTCGGATGGGGTGCCTTCTTGCGCTTGATGGGGAGTTTGCGCGGGGGATCGGCAGCAGCAGGAGCGGCAGGTGGGGATGGTTCGATGTGGGTTGGGGTCGAGGCCGCCATGGAGGACGGATCCGGGGCTCGCTCGATCGCGCCCTCTCGTGATCAGTGCGGCGAAGAGATGGGTTGAGGTTGGATTCCCCCAATTCGCAGGAGACGAGACGATCGAGCGAGGAGTGCGGGTTGGAACGGGAAGAACAGGAGGGTTAGGGTTATCTGATCTGGTGGAGGCGATTACGGGTTCTGTTCGCGTCACAGAACATCAAAATTCGTGCTTTCATGTGTGATCGGTCGACTTATGGTCGAGATCAGGATGATGGAGTTTTATTGGGTGGGGGGTTGTATCGGATCGGATCTACTAGGATCCAAGTTCAATGAGAAAAGTAAAGGATCCGCACGTGCGGATCTCAGTTTCCTTCTCCATCCAATTAGCTTACTGGAGATGCTAATTTATGTTAGTTTGTTTGTTTATTTATTATTAGTCTTTAATTATGCCCATTATTTTTTGATTGGTTTTAATTATTTTTTATATTTATCGGATATCATACAATTTAATTCTTTGTTTGATTTTGAAAGAATTTTGAAAATTCTTCTTCGAACACAAGCAATATTAACAAAAAAATCTTCTTCAATTTCATGCATATAAAAAATCTTATGTCAGTAAATGTACGATATAATTTATTTTTATTTTTTGAGTTTTTATTTCAATAAGACTTATTGAATGAGAAGTTACTCTGTAAATAAAATGAATCTAATTTCTTATATGCTCTAGCTCGAATTAAAGAAAACTATTTGTACTCACACATTATGTTTTTTATTTTTATTTGTTCTTTCAAATATAAATTTATTATTGATTGAATAAACTTGTCTTTCTATTTTTAATTTTTTTTAAAATAATTTAGTGGGATTAAATTTAAATCATTATTTAAAATAAAGGTGCAACATATATCAAAATTTTCAAGATTCATAAATTCTTTTCAACATATGTCTTTCTATTTTTAAACTCTTTTGTTGGTTTAGCCATTACCATAAATGGTAATTTCCTTGGGCATAACATATATCAAAATTTTGAAGATTCTTAGAGGATGCCTATTTAGTAACCTCAATAAGACTTACTAAGTGTCAAGATTTTTTATAGATTTTTTTTAATATTTAAGTCAGAATATAATATTATATGGATTGGACAAAGCTTTATAAAGAGAGAAGCGAGTTAAAATATAAATTTTTTTTTATTTCGTTAGACTTGATATGTGTTATATGATCATTCATTCTTTCTTATTATTATATTAGAGATTGTGTTATAAGGATATAGTCTAGAAAGGTACTAAAGAATTAATGAATTTATTATGAAAAGATAATATTATTTATTGAGATAATGTGTATTTATACATGTTTTGAGAAAGAGATTTTTTTCAATCATATACTCAAATTATGAAATCAAATGCTTAGATCGATAGATTGATTAAGGATTTAAATATGTAAGGAATGTAAAATTGTCATTCCATATTTGTCTCTATAATTATTTTCTATCATGCTTCCCATAAAATTGAGCTTTCGTTGAGGATATCAATCTTGGATCGATGTAACTAAAATCTCTTATAAGCGATAGATTTTGTAAGGGAATATGAGAAATATGTAATTGACGTCTGACAACTTGATCTCTAATAAAGTGAAAATCGATGATAATATATTTCATGTGTGAATGAAATACCGGCTTGACACATAAGTATGTAGCACCGACATTATCATAGTATATTGTAGGAGTAGATTGAGAGATAATGCTAAGTTTATGTAGCAGATTGGTAACCCATTTGAGTTCTATATCAGTCGGGGTGATAACTCAGTATTCAACTTAAGTGGTGTATTGTATGTTTGTGTTATGTTTCTTAGAACTCTAGCTGGTCAGATTTGCTCCAAAAAAAGACAATGTAGATTGATGTAGTTGTTCTATCAACAATGTTGCTGCCCAATCAGCATTGATGAAGGTATGAAAATTAAATGATGAGTGTTTATGAAGATGAAGTCTATGATTGAGAGTCCATTTAAGATATTGCAGAACACATTTTACTATAAACTAATGCGAGTAGAAGGTTAATGTATTAATTATGATAATTTATTGACGACAAAATGAAATGTCTGAACATGTGAGAGATAAATACTATTAAGAACCAAGCACTTGTCGATGCTATGTGAGATCCATAGTAAGATTATCATAATGTAATTTGAGAGACTCAATGGTGGAGAGTATGATAGAGTTTTCTTTGGCATTCTGCATATTCGTTTTTGATAAAAGATCTCGGATGTACTTTTTTTGAGATAGAAAACATCCAGAAGATATGTACGATACTTCCACTCCCAGAAAATAACTTAAGATTCCTAGGTATTTTATATTGATCTGCCAATTGCTAAAGGAATTACTTGATCTCCATAGAATTATTATCTATGATGATAATGTCATCCACATAGATCACTAGATATATAGTGTATCACTTTTGTTATCGTATGAATAAAAAGGTATCAAACTTATAGTTGATGAAGTTAACGGATATAAAAAATGAGCCAAGTTTAATATATTAGGAACTTGGGGCTTGAGCAAAGTCTATAAATAACTTTTCGTAGTATACAAATATGGTTTATATATTGAGGATCGATGAAGCTATGAGATTGTTGCATAAAGACATCTTTAATTAAGGTCTATTGTAAAAAAAATATATTAATATCTAGTTAGTATACATGTTAACCTTGAGTGATAGTCAAGCTCAAGATAAATCAAATTATCGTTGGTTTAACAACCAGACTAAAGGTCACTATGAAATCAATAATTGAGTGTTAGTAAAATCCTTTAGCCACTATATATGTTTTGTATCTAATAATGGATCCATTTGGGTTTTATTTAATTTGAAAGATTCACTTATACTCGATGACATTTTGTGAGATAATATGATACAAGAGTCCATGGAGTTAGACATTGTATTTCTCATGTATAGCTTTATACTAGTGTGGAGACTTCTAAGTTTAGGTGATGATTATCGATTAAGTAGGATTAGATGGAGAGCTTGTAATAGCATGAAGATTAAGGATTTGACGTAATATAAATATGTTAATTTTGGAGCTTATTGTCATGTGATATTCAGGCCCCCGATGGTATTATTGGATTGTATTGAAGGTATAAGAATTAATGAAGAGTTAGTGACACTAGGTTGATGGACTTTAATGTCACTTAGTCGAGGGAAGGACAAATATATCATTTAGTGTGCCAAGGGCGTTACTTCATTAGATATTATAGAGTAAGTTAGTGGAGAGATAGATGAAAAAATTATAAGGGGGGGAGGTGTTATTGAACTTGAGTAATAAGAAAATACATGTCTAAAGTAGAACTACAAGTTGAAATTATTTTCTAAGTTGTTTAGGTTGAAGTTGCCACGGTGGTTAGAGAGTTGATAGTATAATGGAGGATGATGATTCTATGTATTACCCATGTGTTCAAGAGGTAACTTATTTGATCATTTATTGAATTTCTTATTTCTTTGTTTGCCTTTTTCTTTGGATTTTTGATTGAATTGAACTACGATAGTTAGTGTTATCTTATCTCTTCTCGTTTTAAATATACTTCATAATTAATCAATTTGTTATATATTTCTTCACATAATATTGGTAAGTCACGTGTTCGAATTACTACCGCTAGTTATTTATACTCATATCCTAAGTCATTCAGAGTATGAATAATAATTTTTTTAAGTCAAATCATCTATAATAACTTTTAAATTTTTATATATAATCAATAATAGTACTTCCTTTTGTGTTATTTTTATTAGAGTAGATAAAATACTTTACATGCGAGTATGAGACCAATTGGTGAGAGTGGTTTGTAACTTAGATCATGCTTCAGTTACAATGATGCATGAAGAGATTAGAGGTGTTATGGAGCTAGTGACTAAGGCTTAATTATAAGTATTGATGGCGCAATCAAGAGGATAGTGGAAGGCAATGGAGTATTGTCGAAAACTTGATTGTGAATTCGAGACACCAATGAGTTTGATGGTTAACGAGAAGGGAACGAGGATGCAAGTGAAAATGTTGGGTAATAAGCACTAGTATAAGAGAAAGGGAAAAGCCACTAAGCAGAACTGAATAGCGATAGAGGATCGTTAGAGAAGTAGGTTGATCGCTAGAGGAGGTTGATTAGATTAACAAAGTGGAATAGATATTTGTAGAGTAGATTACACTAGGAGATTAATAGGGATGGGAGTGCTCGCATTTAGATTAAGGGGGGCAATTCAATACTGTTGTTTCCTCGGCATGGGAGTGCTCGCATTTAGATTAAGTCCTATGTTTTTATTGCCCTCTAATGGCGATGATGATGATGGTGATGAAGTTATAAAACCTTATGTAGCATCATCTTGCTACTGTTTCATAAATTATTTCTTGTTTTCTATGATACTAATGCGTTTTGTGTTTGCATTGTCTTCATCTACGTATGATTTGATACTATTTGGCAATAGTTTTGTTGATGAAAGATGGATCAAGAGTGGTGATCACCAAAGTGTATCCTTGTGAATCTAATAAGTGTCACATCCCGAATTTATAAAAAGAATAATAAATCAGTAATTTATTATCTATAATTTACATAATAAACTCCCTCCTTTTCTTTTCATTCGTCTTTGAATTCAAATTATTATATTTACAGTAGTAGATATTCTATTAGCTAGAAAAATGACATCTTCTTCACATGGTCACAAGTCTCTTCCACCCAAGTTTCAGATCTATTACATAATAGTCGATTACTCTGAAAATAAATATAAAATAAAAACACATAAACAACCACACATGCTGGTAGGAACCTCAGAAAAGTCATAAAAATAATTTCAATATTCATGAAATATAAACAAATATCAATAATTCAATATGAAAATATATCTATTCATCATAAAACTTATGCATCAGAAAAATGATGATAATAAACAAAATCATGCATCAGTCACATACAACACATACATAATAACAAAGGCGTACATCACCCAATGGTGTGCTCTCCTAACAGCGGATGGAGAGGCATATTCCACGGGATGGATTCCTCCCAATAGTGGATGGAGATAATCTATATCGCACTCTCAACAACGGATGGAGTGGTATCCCTCACCCGCTCAAGTGGGGACACGTTCCTCCCAACAGCGGATGGAGGAACCGTCTAACCATCACGTCTGACGGCCCGCTAATCCCCGAAGGGAATCGCCATACCTGCCCTCGGCAGGGATACACAAACATCCATGATCATTCATTTACACTCGTTCAATCACTCATGCATACATCAAGAAATCAAAATGATTAAATATTTTGAGAGACTATACTGTTGGGAAATCATGGGGGCGACATCATATACGCAGCGGAAGAACAAGAAAACAAAAATCCCCGATTCCCAAAAAGATGTTCGTCGTCGTGCAAAGATTGGTGCGTAAAAATCCGCAAAACACAAAACTGCGTATAGAGATTGTGTTACCTAGGGAGATCGTATATCCCTGTTTCCTTGCAGATCCTTAGGAGAGGGTGAAGGAGGTCAAGCGTCCTCCTCTCTAGCGATGATCCACACAGTAGGGTTGCGACGACGCTCCTCAAAACTCCAGGCCTACTCTGAGGTGGAGAGGGAGAGGAGAATAGGAAGGGCAAGCAAAGACTCTAGCCTATGAGGCTGTGAATCCCTCCTATTTATAGAGATCCCGTGTCAAACCCTAATGGGTCCTTCCCTAGTGGGTATTGGATCTGCATCCAATAAGACAAGGGCTCCGTCGGATATCTCATATCCGAACCTCTACTCATCGCAATGCCTACCATATGTGTGTGACCCTCTAGGCCCAATATCGAGCTAACCGTGAGTCATACCTGTCAGAACTCCTTCTAACTCAGTGAATTATTATCTCTGTAATAATTCACTCGACTCATCGACTACGGACGTACTAGGCCACTACGTCGTAGTCCCCAGACGATACAGGGGAATCCAATCCATTGGACCTATATGTCCTCAGTTACCATGTACCTATAGTCCCTCATCCATCTAATATCCCAGAGACCGTATATCGAGCATGGTGTTGTCAGACCCATACGGTTTCTACTCAAGTCTCGCTCTAATCGGATTCTCCCAGAGAACTCTTTCTCTCTCAACCCGAATGACCCTGGCCAGGGATTTGTCTGAGCAAGAACACACGGGATATTCCTCTCATGACGCCGAGAGTGGATGATCCTTTGTCGACACTCAATAGCTCTCGTAAGGTCGACTACCACTTCCAATGACCAGCTGTACTAGATCTGGGACAACCAAACCTATAAGTCTAGTATCAAAGAGTGGAGCACTCATACAGGACATCCTTGGTGTCTCAAGTCTAAGGACCAGATACACCACTAGGACTACGGAATCACTGTCTGACAATAAGGCATCATCAACCATCCAGCATTCCGTAAGCGGATCAATCAGTGAACTCATTCTCCGATGAGCACCTGTACTATATCCCTAGTGTCCCTACACGAGCAGCTATGAGACCAGCTGCATCCATCATATGGACGGGTATACAGCAGACCAGTCTATCTGGTTATCATGATGTCCCTCTCGAGTAACCTATGACCGAGATTATTTAGGATATATGTTTAAAGGTGAATCGATCTCATTATCGTGATCTCATCACGATCCGATTCCCATTGCACAAATCCAAGGACATCACAATATATATATGCATTTATGCAATAGTTATAAAGTGATATACGCCAAAATATAATAAGCAAAAAGATTCTGTATCAAGTCACACGTGTCATCACTCACGTGATTGGCTTGCTGGGCACCTATGACTAGCAATCTCCCACTTGACCTAAAGCCAATCACCTATGTGTCTGATCCCCATCAGACTCCTGTGACGCTCAAAGACAATCTGAGACAACGGCTTTGTCAGTGGATCTGCAATGTTATCTTCGGATGGAACTCTTTCCGCTGCTACATCTCCTCGGGTTACGATCTCTCTGATAAGCTAGAACCTCCTTAGAACACTTCTGATGAGACTCGGGTTCCCTTATTTGAGTAATCGCCCCATAGTTGTCGCAATATAAGGAAGTCGACTTCTCGCTATTCGGAACGACTCCCAAATCTGTGATGAACATCTTCACCAAGACTCCCTCCTTTGCTGCATCTGATGCAGCAATGTACTCCGCCTCTGTGGTCGAGTCAGCAGTGGTATCTTGCTTGGAACTCTTCCAGCACACTGCTCCTCTATTCAAGGTGTACACATACCCTGAATTCGACTTGCTATCATCGACATCAGACTGAAAACTTGAGTCAGTGTAGCCTTCAACCTTAAGGCTATTACCTCCATATACTAGTAAAAGATTCTTAGTCCTTCTCAAGTACTTAAGGATACACTTTACTGCTTTCCAGTGCTCCAAGCCTGGATCCGCCCGATACCTGCTCGTGACACTCAAAGCATGCGCTATATCAGGCCTAGTACATAGCATGTCATACATGATAGACCCTATTGCTGAGGCATAAGGTATCATATCCATGTTTGCCCTTTCTTCTGGAGTCTTTGGGAACATACTCGTAGAAAGCGATATCCCATGTCTCATCGGTATGAGACCTCTCTTGGAATTTTCCATGTCAAACCTTTTGATAATGGTTTCTATGTACTTGGACTGGGACAAGCCAAGCATCCTCTTGGATATATCTCTATAGATTCTAATCCCCAAAATATAGGATGCTTCCCGTAAGTCCTTCATGGAGAAGTGTCTAGATAACCAAGTCTTTACTATGGATAGCATTCCTACATCATTCCCAATGATGAGGATGTCATCCACATATAACACCAAAAAGGTGATAGCGCTCCCACTTACCTTTCTGTATACATAAGGCTCATCTTCGTTCTTAACGAAGTCATAAGATCTGATTGCCTCATCAAATCTTATGTTCCAACTTCGGGAAGCTTACTTTAGTCCATAAATGGATCTAAGCAACCTACACACCTTATCTAGGCAGTTCTTGGACACGAATCCCTCAGGTTGCATCATATACACCTCCTCCTCGAGGTTCCCGTTGAGGAATGCGGTTTTCACATCCATCTGTCAGATCTCATAATCATAGTGTGCTGCAATAGCCAATAGAATTCTGATGGATTTTAGCATTGCTACGGGTGAGAAAGTTTCGTCGTAGTCAACACCTTGCCTTTGACGATACCCCTTAGCCACTAGCCTTGCTTTATAGGTCTCTACCTTTCCATCTACTCCGATCTTTTTCTTAAAGATCCACTTGCAACCGATGGGTACAATACCTTCGGGCGCATCAACTAGGTTCCAAACCTTATTGGAGTACATAGAATCCATCTCAGAATTCATAGCTTCTTTCCACTTCCCGGAGTCTATACTCATAATAGCCTCCTCGCAGGTCTGAGGATCAATATCCTCTACGTCCTCTCCTCTAATATGTCCCACATATCCTTCAGGAGGATGGGATACTCTATCAGACCTGCGTAAAGTTGAAACTTGTGTATTAGGTACCTGAACAGACTCGGGCTGTAGAGTGGTGCTTAAGCTTGGTTCTCCAACCTTGCTCAACTCTATCATTCTCCCACTGTCTCCGCCAAGAATGTGTTCCTTCTCAAGGAACACTGCTCTCTTAGCTACAAAGACCTTTTGGTCCTCGAGATGATAGAAATAATACCCACAAGTTTCCTTGGGGTATCCCACAAATTTGCATCGCTCTGTCCTTGATTCTAACTTATCGGGTTGTGTCTTTTAACATGGGTAGGGCAGCCTCAAATCTTAACAACCTTAAGATCATGCTTCTTTCCTTTCCATATCTCATATGGTGTAGACACTACCGACTTAGTTGGAACTCTGTTCAGAAGGTAAGCTACGGTTTTTAGGGCATATCCCCAGAATGAGATGGGTAGATCAGCGAAACTCATCATGGACCGTACTATATCTAATAACGTACAATTTCTCCTTCCAAAGACACCATTGAGCTGAGGTGTATAAGGAGGTGTCCATTGGGATAATATCCCATGGTCCTTGAGGAACTGAGTAAACTCTGTACTTAAGTACTCACCTCCTCGATCTGATCGAAAAGTTTTGATACTCTTTCCAGTTTGGTTCTCCACCTCATTCCTATACTCTCTGAATTTCTCAAAGGCCTCGGACTTGTACTTCATTAAGTACACATATCCATACCTTGAGAAATCATCAGTAAATGTAATGAAGTAGGAGTAACCTCCAATGGCATGAGTTGACATGGGTCTACATACATCACTATGTATGAGTTCCAACAACTCAGTGGCTCTCTCTCCAGTTCCACTAAATGGAGAGTTGGTCAATTTTCCACGAATGCAAGGTTCACAAGTTGCATATGACACGTAGTCGAATGGATCTAGATATCCATCATTTAGCAACTTTTGAATCCTTCTTTCATGGATGTGACCTAGCCTACAATGTCATAGGTATGCACTATTCACCTCATCTCGTTTCCTCTTAGACACTTACATTCATGATATGTGGAGTAATGTCTTGCATAAACAAACCTTTATGTAATATTCCTCTCGTCAATCTCCCCTTAGCTTTGCTAGAATTTACAATAAATTGTAGATGTGATAAGCAATATTGGTATCCAATACCAATGCACTATCACAAAAATCTAACAATTGGAGATTGATCATGAATGTACTTGAAGCTTCACCAAGCTTCTTGTTTTGCCCTTTCTGTAAGGTACTCTTTGCAGTTCCTCTTTCAGTTCCCATCTTTACCATAGTGGAAGCACTGACCTTTGTCCTTTGCTGGGTCTTTCTTAACAACCTTTGCTTTACCTAGTCTGCCCTTGCCCTTGCCCTTTCCCTTCTTAAGGGACCTTTCTGCTTTCCTTTTCTTTCTGGTCTCACCAGTATAGAGAACTGGCTTCTCTTTCTTAATAGTACTCTCTGCCTCCCTCAACATATTGAGGAGCTCTGGGAGAGTCACCTCAAGCTTGTTCATATTAAAATCCATTATGAACTATGAAAAGGAATCTGATAGGGACTGAAGTACATTGTCCATACACAAGTTATCCTCTAGGACCATTCCTAGACCTGTGAGTTTCTCTATCCACTCAACCATCTTTAGGATATGGTTCTGAACCGGTGTCCCCTCAGTCATCCTAACGCGGAAGAGGCTCTTGGATATCTCATATCGCTGAGTCCTTTCCTATTCCTCAAACAATTTGCGGACATGTAGGAGAATGGATTTGGCATCCATCTTTTCATGTTGTCTCTGTAACTCAGGAGTCATAGAGGACAACATATAGCACTGAGCAAGAGTGAAGTCATTAATGTACTTCACGTAGCGAGTGATCTCATCCTCGCTTGCCCCTTCTTCGGGCGTAGGCATCACTGTATCAAGGACATACACGATTTTCTCCACTGTGAGAACAATTCTTAAGTTACGGAGCCAATCCGTATAATTTGGACCAATGAGGCGGTTGACATCAAGTATGCCACGTAAGGGATTTAAAAGCGACATTTTCTGAAAATAAAGATGCAGCAGAAATGAATAACATGCAGATTTTGCAAGAAATAAACTATCAAGATATGGACTTCTATCTTAATATGCTCCCACTATTTTACTAACGAGTCACGCGACACCCTTAGCACGTGAAACGGAAGTCTCCGGCAGACTTCTAGTGGGGATCAAGATCCAATCAGCGTCTTAGTGTAACCTCGAGGGACTCGACCAATCACACTAAGCCTAAAAGGTATGCAACTCTTGCCGATCACAACTCCTTGTGATTCCCGTCCTGTTCGGCCTCCGAATCACCATGGCCTCGAGGGACTCGACCAACCATGATGCTCGATTAAGTCAACACCTTCGTTACAAGATGAGTCTGATTTGATGATATACCCTCGAGGGACTCGACCAAGTATACCATGCCCTCAGGTCACCGGTGACATCTCTATGTCGTAAGCAAGATAGCGAATCGCGATATAGGTGAGTCTCGAGGGACTCGACCAACTCAACCTACACCGGGAATCGGTTCCTACTTATAACGATGGAAGGCCACGTGGGTCAATCTAATTGCCTCACGTTTACCGACTTAATATTATCGAGAGATGTTTCTAAGATTTGGTCTCCTAATATGACATGTCACACATATACATATTTAATATATATCTACATCGCATGCAAATATATATACTTATCTAGTATGTGTATAAGCAATCACACCAGATGATCATGGACCACAACCTAATATGATTAGGCCCGAGCCAGTAGGCCTAATCACTCACATCAAGATCTATGTGTGCAACGGTGCATCTCCATGCCCTGTGATTGTCCATCTCGTCCTCGTCGATTCCGTCGACATCTTGATGCATCTCCATGCATCACGATCGTCCGTCTCGTGGGTCCCGCTATCGCATCCACGCTCCCGCTGCGCCTCCTCATATGATTACAACTTAATCATAGGCACGCAGGCCCGACAATAAACGAGAAATATAATGGAGGCTCGTAGACCTCAATAATAATAATCACAAGTACACACATCACACGGTCCATGATCATCCGTCCACACATCATACATCACATGTATAAATAATCATCATCATGTAGGACTACTAGATAATAATAAAAAATAATAATCAACTAAACCTTTTAATTAATTAATATTTTCTGAAATCAGGGACATGTAGGGAATTTCTGAATTTATAGGGGTATTTTCATAATTTAGATAAAAGACAGAAACTGGAATTTCTTAAATTCCGAGAGGTAAAACTGTCTTTTTCCCAGAAACCCCTAATGCCCTACTATCCTTTGCTGCTGTCGCCGCCGCCGCCACCTTGCTAGCGGCGGCTTGTGCGGCGGGGCGAGGGCACTGCCCTCGCCTGCAGGCGACACGCCCGTTGCCGCTGCAGGTGGGCTCCCCCGCGGGCGCCGCTGCCTTCGCAGGCGGTGTTGTCCCGCCGGGCGACCGCCCTTGTGGGGGGGGGGGGGGGGGGGGGGGGGGGGGGGGGGGTGGTTTCGCCCGCGGGAGCAGCGGCGGTAGGCGTCGCTGCCCTGCGGCGGCAGGCGCCGCTTCCTTGCGGCGGCAAACGCCCCTGCCCGTGGGCTGCCAGCCCCGCCGGCAGCAAGGCTGCTGCAAGCAGGCCGCCGGCCGGCTACTGCAGACGCAGCCCCTGTGCTGCCCGCCTTCGGCTGCGCTTCACGCACGTAGATCGAGGGCAGCAACTGTTGCTTCCCTTTCTCGCCTTTGCGTCAACGATTTTGACGTCAAAATTCTTCCTAAACACAACACACGCAGTTCAAAACTAATCATTCGCACGAACAACCTGGCTCTGATACCACTATTGGGAAATCATGGGGGCGACATCATATGCGCAGCGGAAGAACAAGAAAACAAAATCCCCCGATTCCCAAAAAGATGTTCGTCGTCGTGCGAAGATTAGTGCGCAAAAATCCGCAAAACACAAAACTGCGTATAGAGATTGTGTTACCTAGGAAGATCGTATATCCCTGTTTCCTTGCAGATCCTTAGGAGAGGGTGAAGGAGGTCAAGTGTCCTCCTCTCTAGCAGTGATCCACACAGCAGGGTTGCGACGACGCTCCTCAAAACTCCAGGCCTACACTGAGGTGGAGAGGGAGAGGAGAATAGGAAGGGCAAGCAAAGACTCTAGCCTATGAGGCTGTGAATCCCTCCTATTTATAGAGATCCCGTGTCAAACCCTAATGGGTCCTTCCCTAGTGGGTATTGGATCTACATCCAATAAGACAAGGGCTCCGTCGGATATCTCATATCCAAACCTCTACTCATCGCAATGCCTACCATATGTGTGTGACCCTCTAGGCCCAATATCGAGCTGGCAGTGAGTCATACCTGTCAGAACTCCTTCTAACTCAGTGAATTATTATCTCTGTAATAATTCACTCGACTCATCGACTACGGACGCACTAGACCACTACGCCGTAGTCCCCAGACGATACAGGGGAATCCAATCCATTGGACATGTCTGTCCTCAGTTACCATGTACCTATAGTCCCTCATCCATCTAATATCCCAGAGACCGTATATCGAGCATGGTGCTGTCAGACCCATACGGTTTCTACTCAAGTCTCGCTCTAATCGGATTCTCCCGGAGAACTCTTTCTCTCTCAACCCGAATGACCCTGACCAGGGATTTGTCTGAGCAAGAACATATGGGATATTCCTCTCATGACGCCGAGAGTGGATGATCCTCTATCGACACTCAATAGCCCTCGTAAGGTCGACTACCACTCCCAATGACCAGCTGTACTAGATCTGGGACAGCCAAACCTATAAGTCTGGTATCAAAGAGTGGAGCACTCATACAGGACATCCTTGGTGTCTCAAGTTTAAGGACCATATACACCACTAGGACTACGGAATCGCTGTCTGACAATAAGGCATCATCAACCATCCAGCATTCCGTAAGCGGATCAATCAGTGAACTCATTCTCCAATGAGCACATGTACTGTATCCCTAGTGTCCCTACACAAGCAGCTATGAGACCAGCTGCATCCATCATATGGACGGGTATACAGCACACTAGTCTATCCGGTTATCACGATGTCCCTCTCGAGTAACCTATGACCGGGATTATTTAGGATATGTGTTTAAAGGTGAATCGATCTCATTATCGTGATCTCATCACGATTCGATTCCCATTGCACAAATCCAAGGACATCACAATATATATATATATATATATATATATATGCATTTATGCAATAGTTATAAAGTGATATACGCCAAAATATAATAAGCAAAAAGATTCTGTATCAAGTCACACGTGCCATCACTCACGTGATTGGCTTGCTGGGCACCTATGACTAGTATATACTTGATGTAAATCTACTAGACTATGTTCATTAGTGGCTCCGCACTATGATGGGCCCGTAGCTCCTTTCACAGGTTGCACTCCCAATGTAAACTACTAGTCTAGTCACATCTACTACATGATACTTATCATATCAATATCATAAAAATAAAAAACCAATAATCATTTTAAATTGACATCTGCAGATAAAACCTTTAAATTCATCATATCATAAAAGCATTAAATATCAATATCTCAATAGTCCTCAATCAATCAAAACCCTAATTGGAATAGCTCAATTGACTTAAACAAAACTCAATTTGATTATGATCTAACGGAACCAATACCAAATCCTTATGGAACCAGTCTGGAATCACCCTAAACCGGTATAATTTAGATTTGATTGATCTCGATTAGGTCAAATAGGTTTGAACCAGTCAAGTTAGTTTGGAATCACCCTAAATAAACTTTAATCGATCAAACATGTTTGATTTCGTCAATTAATGAGCTCAAACCAATAGAGAAGGAGATTGGACTATGTCGTATAGTACTAACCCAAACCGAACCAACCCACCTGAGTCTTGGGCGGGTCATATACATTGCATATACCTGTTCCAAATACTAGGTTGAGTTGAGGTACGATGGGCTATATAAAAGGAGCGATGATATATCTAATATCAATCGCGTAGCTCGGCAGGCTTAACTTCATGGACTAGGCTAAGCCTCACTTATAAGTTGGGCTCGGCCTTACCATTGAACTAAGTCATGCTTGGCTCATGAATTGATCATAGACACATGAGTTGGGATCGTATCTGACCACCTAGATTGAGTTGTACCTAGCCACATAAGCTGGCCCATGCTTAGCCACATGGTTGAGTCGTACCTTACTATATGAGTTGGGTTATACATGGCCACATAGGCTGGATTGTATCTAGCCACATGAGCTGGTCCATGCCTAACCATATGGTTGGGTCGTACCTTACCGTATGAGCTGGGTCATACATGGCCATATGGATTAAATCGTACCTAGCCACATGGGTTGAGTCATGCCTGACCACATGGGCTAGGTTGTACTTAGTCACATAAGTTAGGTTGTACATAATCACATGGTCTAAGTCGATTCGATCTAATCGATCAACTTGACTCAAGTCAAGATTTCATTATAAAACATCATTATTCATTATAAAATTGTAACAATCTCAATGTCAAGATTTCAAAATACAAATAAAAACTAATTAAAAAGAAAGGATCTTACCTCTTTTCGATTATCCCTTCCTTGATATCATCTCCCCAGAAAGTCATCTCATCAATCCTTCTATTGTTAGGCCTAGTAGAGAATGAGGGATGAATAGTCCCTTTATATAGGAGAAGATGAATTCTCCCCGAAAGGTAAGTAATAATTTAATTTTTATTTTTAATTTATTTTACATTTACTTGCACACACAAAAATAATAATATAATATTTATTTCTTATAGTTCACACACAAAAATGGAATGTAAACTATTTAGGAAATAAATCAATTAATAATTTAATTGATTAGTAGAATTCCTAACTTATCCATATGATTAAGGAAACCAAATCTAATCATTTCCTTAACTATAATATACAAATATAGAAGTTAATAATAAAGTAATATATCATTTATAGTAATTAATTTATGTTAAGGAAAAAAATTATCGATGATTACATTTCTCCCCCACTTAATAGAAATTTGGTCTCCAAATTTGATTAAGAATAACATTAATCAATATAGTTAACTTTTGAAATACTAAGTTGGACAAAACTAAATTAGCTTGAAAAATATTTTAATTAAATGTACCACTCGAAAACTTTTTAGTCAAAAAAAAATATATTTTTAACATAAAATATATGACAGATTAATGAAACTTATTGAATAAATTTGGTTTTAGATTACCCAAGTATATCAAATTCTATATCTAATAAATCAATAAAATTTTTAAGTTTTAAAAATTAATTAATTGTTGACATAAGATATAAGTTGAGGTACAACTCAACAAAACAATTGAAATGATGAAAATTTATCCAACTATTCAACATATATTCTTTTATAATTTCGAATGATTTACATTTTATATGTGTCAAAGAAATAGCATTATATCTAATTCTCATTAGACTCATCACTTCATTAAACAAATAATATCTGATAATTTTACATTAAATCAAACTATATTTAAATTAATTACTCATACAATTAAGTTTAAATATCAATGCACAATCAAATATATTCTAACTTTAAAGTCATATATTTTATTAGTGCTAACAATAACTTCTACAAACCATCCTACATGTCAAATTTAATCTCAATTTTAAGAATAATATATGGTAACAAAAATTATAAAGGTAAATACTTTATATTTATATTTATAAAGTTTCTATAAAATTTTTAGACTTAAAATTATCAAAACTTTTAAATTATGAGAATAACTGAAACTTACTATAATCTTAATGAATAACTAAGTCATATATATCTCAAAAATAAAATATTCTATAATTAAATTAACATCCTTAATCTACTTTTCAAAAAGGGACAAAAGGATAATGGAAAAATCACATTCAAAATATAAAATCTTATGAGAGTTTATATAAGATAAACTAATATGACACTTCTTTTAATTTAGAGAAAAATTAAAATTTTGACCTTCTATAATCCTATCTCAAGTCATTTAACGAAATTCAAGTAACATCTTTAATCAACTATTTTTATAAAAAAAATTATATTTGACTAAAAATGATCATAATATCTTAAATATATGGTGTATTTAATCTAATTCTCAAAATCTAAATCTCAAATACTAATTGGGTCATCTAATATTCTAGTCCTAGGATCCCATATTCCAACAGGTTCTCAAAATCATTGTTCTGATACAATTAAATTTGTCACATCCCGAATTTATAAAAAGAATAATAAATCAGTAATTTATTATCCATAATTTACATAATAAACTCCCTCATTTTCTTTTCATTCGTCTTTCAATTCAAATTATTGTATTTACAGTAGTAGATATTCTATTAGCTAGAAAAATGACATCTTCTTCACAGGGTCACAAGTCTCTTCCACCTAAGCTTCATATCTATTACATAATAGTCAATTACTCTAAAAATAAATATAAAATAAAAATACATCAGCAACCACACATGTTGGTAGGAACCTTAGAAAAGTCATAAAAATAATCTTCAATATTCATGAAATATAAATAAATATCAATAATTCAATATGAAAATATATCTATTCATCGTAAAACTTATGCATCAGAAAAATGATGATAATTTCTTGCATAATAAACAAAATCATGCATCAGCCACATACAACACATATATAATAACAAATGGGTACATCACCCAATGGTGCGCTCTCCCAACAATGGATGGAGAGGCATATTCCACGGGATGGATTCCTCCCAACAGCGGATGGAGTAATCCATATCGCACTCCCAACAGCGGATGGAGTGGTATCCCTCACCCGCCCAAGTGGGGACACGTTCCTCCTAACAGCGGATGGAGGAACCGTCTAACCATCACGTCTGACGGCCCGCTAATCCCCGAAGGGAATCGCCATACCTGCCCTCGGTAGGGATACATAAACATCCATGATCATTCATTTACACTCATTCAATCACTCATGCATACATCAAGAAATCAATATGATTAAATATTATGAGAGTCTATACTTGATGTAAATCTACTAAACTATGTTCATTGGTGGCTCCGCACTATTATGGGCCCGTAGCTCCTTTCACTGGTTGCACTCCCAATGTGAACTACTAGTCTAGTCACATCTACTACATAATACTTATCATATCAATATCATAAACATAGAAAACCGATAATCACTTTAAAATGACATCTTCAGATAAAACCTTTAAATTCATCGTATCATAAAAGCATTAAATATCAATATCTCAATAGTCCTCAATCAATCAAAACCCTAATTGGAATAGCTTAATTGACTTAAATCAAACTCAATTCGATTATGATCTAACGGAACCAATACCAAATCCTTATGGAACCAGTCTGGAATCACCCTAAACCGATCTAATTTAGATTTGATTGATCTCGATTAGGTCAAATAGGTTTGAACCAGTCAAGTTAGTTTGGAATCACCCTAAATCAACTTTAACTGATCAAACCTGTTTGATTTCGTCAATTAACGAGCTCAAACCAATAGAGAAGGAGATTGGACTATGTCGTATAGTACTAACCCAAACCGAACCAATCCACCTGAGTCTTAGGCGGGTCATATACATTACATATACTTGTTCCAAATACTAGGTTGAGTTGAGGTACGACGAGCTATATAAAAGGAGCGATGATATGTCTAATATCAATCGCGTAGTTGGGCAGGCTTAACTTCATAGACTAGGCTAAGCCTCACTTATAAGTTGGGCTGGGCCTTACCATTGAACTAAGCCATGCTTGGCTCATGAATTGATCATAAACACATGAGTTGGGGTCGTATCTGACCACCTAGACTGAGTTGTACCTAGCCACATAAGCTGGCCCATGCTTAGCCACATGGTTGAGTTGTATCTTACCATATGAGTTGGGTTATACTTGGCCACATAGGCTGGATTGTATCTAGCCACATGAGTTGGTCCATGCCTAACCACATGGTTGGGTCGTACCTTACCGCATGGGCTGAGTCATACCTGGCCATATGGATTAGATCGTACCTAGCCACATGGGTTGGGTCATGCTTGACCACATGGGCTAGGTTGTACTTAGTCACATAAGCTAGGTTGTACATGATCACATGGTCTGAGTCGATTCGATCTGAACGATCAACTTGACTCAAGTCAGACCCCAATTAGACTCCTCTTATCAAATTAGATTTTAATATTTAAAATTATTAAAGAATTATTCAAATACATTAATTAAATCTTTAAATTCATGATCTAAAATTTAAAACTAATTACATTACAAAAATTCACACATAATTCTTGAAATATAGATATAACTAATTAAATAAATTAGAACTATTATACTAAATAAGCATTTTAATAATTAAATCAATATTAAAATTCACTTAAGCTTAAAATATCAATACAAATCAAATAATTAGTCTAACATCATAAATCAATTATTATTATTCAAAAATTATGAAATTTCGAAATTAAAACATCATTATTCATTATAAAATTGTAACAATCTCAATATCAAGATTTCAAAACACAAATCAAAACTAATTAAAAAGAAAGGATCCTACCTCTTTTCGATTATCCCATATCATCTCCCCAAAAAGTCATCTCATCAATCCTTCTATTATTAGGCCTAGTAGAGAATGAGGGATGAATAGTCCCTTTTATACAGAGAAGATGAGATCTCCTCGAAAGGTAAGTAATAATTTAATTTTTATTTTTAATTTATTTTACATTTACTTTCCCACACAAAAAAATAATATAATATTTATTTCTTATAGTTCATACACAAAAAATAGAATGTAAACTACTTACTTCCTAAATATCAAATCACTCGTTAGGAAATAAATCAATTAATAATTTAATTGATTAATAGAATTCCTAACTTATCCATATGATTAAGGAAACCAAATCTAATCATTTCCTTAACTATAATATACAAATATAGAAGTTAATAATAAAGTAATATATCATTTATAGTAATTAATTTATGTTAAGGAAAAAAATTATATTACAATAAGTCTATTGCAAGCATTTGATTAGCCTAAAAGTGCAAATCATTCACAACTTATTGTACAAACTCTGTGCTCCAAAAGGCAGCTTTGCATGCTCTTTTGCTCCAACGCAATGAGCTGAAGCCATAATTAGTTCCATTATACTGCTCGAAGACCTCGCCACACAATGGCAAAAAGAGCAGGGATGGTGGGGTGGGGGGCTTCAGAGATGAGCTCATTGGCTGCAGCTTTCGCGGAGTCCCATGGCGCCCATGGCACCGTACGCCTGCGCCTCCTCGTCCCGGCAACGCGTGCAGCCATGCCCGCCCCCTTTGCGCTTCGGGGGGAGAGGGGAGGGGAAGACCCTCGCACACATGACCTCACCATGTGCGCCACTGATGGCCGCGCAGCATCCGCTCCCTCCCATGGGATTCGGCCTCTCTGCTGAGGACAAGAGCAAGCCTGCCCTCCTCCCGAAGAAACGGATTGGTTTGTAGTGTTGCTGCCATTATTACGGCATGCATGCTCTCATGTGCCATCTCCTGTCTCCGTCCCCGACCTTGCTTTCTGCTCAAGTGATTTGTTTTCAGTGTTGCTTACCTTGTGGTTTGGACCTTCGCGTACACACTCTAATCATTTGTTTATCAGCCAAATTCCTTCATCTTCTTGCACTTATTATGGAGCAATTGCTTTTCTCTGCATGTAGCTCTGATGGTGAGGAAAGCAGATAAGCGTTCGATGGTCATTCAATTCACTGCACATCCCGCATTCTTAGTGTCCAAACCTCTCACATACCAGTCAGTATAATGGGGACAAAACCAGTAATGCAGACACACAGACACTGCTGTCGATGCTGAGGTAAATGGTTTGGCCATCCTGACCTGATTCTGAGGACTTGTACTACATAATTCTACAATACTACATATAATAATAGGTAGGTCTTCATAGTTTACTCCTGCCATTTGTAGCCACTGTCTGGGGCATCTTTTCCCTCATGCACCTGAACTGCAAAGTCTAGCAGTGGGATTTGTTTGGCATGCCTGAGGAGCCTACTAAAATATTCACTCGGAGACCCTTAAATACTTCACATGCTTCATGCCTCACCAGACTCGGAAGCAGAGTGGGTTGTTGTGGCTCTGTCCAGAGGAACACAGTGAGCAGACCAAGAGCTTCAGCTTATCATTGATTGAAGCTATAGCTTTGTCACAGGTTAGGGTCCATACTTGTCATCTCTGCTTCTTCTCTTTTGTCAGTCATCAGCTCTGGAGTTCTCTCTTGGCTTCCTCCGATTGCTTCATATTGTGATGATAGTTGGCATTTTAAGTATGGAGAATTTTGAGCCAATAGAGAATTTATTGCACCCATCATATGCTGTGGAGATTTTGCATTGTGATATCTCATGCAGCTAGCTAGTTTTTCTCATTTGAGTTTGTCATGCTTATGTCCACACCCACCAAAACATTGCTCTTCTTTTTTGAGATTGTTCATATCGAGTCTTTTGAGATAGCATTGCAAAGAAATATAATAAAATCATCATTGCTGTACTTTCAACTTTTTCTTTTCTTTTTTTAAAAGTCAACTTTGTCCAACTATTGGTACTTATTTGCCAAGAGGATTAGATAAACTTCTGAAAAATCTGACAAATGGGAGCTACTCCTTCCATCAAATGAAGATGACTTGAATAACATTTGAATTGCATGAGTGAGACCTTCATGTGAAGATCTTGATGATGTGCAGTAGCAGGTAGAGTTTTCCAATACCCCCATTCTACAAATGACCTTTCAAAATCACTCCTACTTTTAATAGGATGTAGAAACAGCTTATCTTTTCTAAGAGATGGTGGGTTATGATCTAAAACTCAAAACAGATGTTTGCAGAGCATATGCAGTGTCAAATATTCCATCACATTGACTTGATCATTCCATGCAAGAGCACACTGTCACTGAGTCCCTGCAATTCTTCAGCTATATACTTCACTAGTGAGACAAAATATTATTTTTCTTTCTGTACTGTTTCATGCAGTTGTGGAATATGTGATTAATGTTCATCAGATGACAACTTCCATTGAAAATAATCAATCGATTACAGACTGTGATGTGGAATATGTGCAGGGATAAAACCCACTTCTTTTTTCCATTGATAGATTCTGAGCATAACTCAACAAATTGGTAAAGAAACAGAGAGTGACCAGAACTAGTTGCTTTGCAGTTTAAAAGAACAAATCTTATTGAAGTCATATCGATCGCAAGACAATCATCCAATGGAGAGGTTTCTGAGGAAGTATGACAAAGAGTGCATGAAGATGATGCTGCTGAAGCATGAAGAGACCTTCAGGCAACAGGTAGGCTTCCAGCATCTGATCCTTCCTCCTCCTTTAACCATTTCAATCACTAACATCTGATTCTTTACCAGGTGCAGGAGCTCCATCGCTTGTATAGAGTACAGAAGCTTCTGATGACGGACGTCAAGATCAAACAGAGCTTTGTTGACTGCACTCAGTATCATGTTGGTGGAGGAAAGGATGCAGCAGATTCATGTGTACCAAGTAGCAGCCACCGCGACCGGCGTCGGCGGCGGCGTCGGGTGCTCAATCTTGAGCTTCCAGCAGACGAATACATCGAAAGAGCTGAAGAAGATGCAATGCTGGAGGTAGAGCAAGAGGGTGACATAGAGCTGACACTGGCTACAGGAAGCAGCAGCTGGAGGAAGAGAGAGGAGACATCCCTCACTTGTGATTCCGTAGCAAGTGTCTCCTCATCATCGACCGAGTCTGGAGGTCTGAAGTTGAGTGGCCATGGATGGGAACTACAGCAGGTGGGGGATGTAAACATCAGCTATGAATTGGGAGGAGGACTGAGAGAGGACAGGCTGCAGCAGCCATCCTGGCACTTGCAGTGTTTGAGTCTTAGGATGACTTGATGTGAGCTTCTCACACTCTTGCATGTTTCCTCCACTTCAGTAGTCAATGCAGATCAGTTGTTTTCTTTTTTTGGGATGCATGAGAACCTCAAAATCTAGTATAATTTCATAGAATTACAAGAAATTCCACCATGTTTGAGGTCTTCTTTTCTTTAATTTAGTTCAATCATATTATTATTCCCTATCCTTAAGTTGATTGATTTGGTGGTGTGAAGAGTAAGCTTCATTTCCAATGTAAAATTAGACATTTATGAAACTCAACAAATAAGTACAAATACAAAAATAAGATCATAATATCTTAATTATTTAAGATCGATTATATGAATATTTTATCATTCTTTTCGAATTCGAATGAATTATATATAGATATCTTAATTATTTAAATTTTAGATAAATTATTTTTAGTCGGATGAGTTGTGAGAAAAAATAATTATTATATGAATTAAAATTATTTTAGTATCGTAATAAAACTTAATGTATATAATCTTATTTTTATGTATGAAGAAATTATTTTAGATATTAAAAAATGGCTCTATATATTATGTTAAATCGGCTGCGCGCTCGCCTGCCTTTCTTTCCCGCTTCTGTCGATGGATCCTTCGATTCCATAGAGTAACAGCAGCCGACCACCCTGAGAGTGGAGGGAGAAGCCAGGGGTTGTCGAGAATGAGCCCCGAGGGTAAGGTCTATTCGCATTCCTCCGACTTCGATCTTTGGTATCCTATGGAGATCGATCCCTCGATGGGTTTTCGGTGGGTAGGGCTTGGAATCGCAGCTCGTCGGACTAGAAATCCGACGAGGAAGAAGCCATGGCCATCACAGGTTCTTCAACTCGTTCCTCTCTCTGCTTGTGTGCCACGCGTAACTAGCTTTCGTGCGTGATTCGGTCTGTTCATATGCGACGGGATTGGGAAGGTCGAAATTTGGATTCGACGGGTTTAGGGTTTTTCATGGAAAGTGTTTCTTGGTAGTATTGATCATTGATCGAAGGTATGGATCTTTGAAGTGCGATATGATCGGAGCAAACGGGTTTCGTCATGATATCGCTACATCATTCACTTATGATGAAATTTGGACAGTTAGGGTCATGATATGATCTATTTTGGGTTTCTGGTTTGCCTGATTACTCTCAGGAGGGCTTTATTGGACTTCTTAAACAAATGGTGAAAATTATAGTTTCTGTATAGTAGTTTTCTGTGAGATCTGTGATTCTAGCTAGATCAGAATATGTTACATTTTTCATTGTATAATGTACTAAATATTATGACAATATTAGTACCATAGGAGCTCTACTTGATGATCTAATCAACACGGGTCTTTTCGGATTGAACTGGATTTTCGAATCAATATTTGTTGTGGTGGATTGGAAAGGTTCACTTGTTTGGAAAGCTTGGCGAATTCTTAGAATACTTAGTATTCTAACTATCTGAATTGATCAAACTGAGAATACTTATGCGATCATAGGCCACTTCTAACTGTCTGAATTCCATTCTACATGAACAGATCCAACCAAGATCTATTCGATTCAGCATACATGATTAATCTGACTTGCATCCAATCGGTTCAAGAGACACGCCAACAGAACAAGAGAAACAATGGCTGGGAGGAGGAGAAGAACCTCGATGGTAAATCTCAACTGTTGGGGCTTGTTCTTGTTCATATTCTTGAGTGTCGTTCTTGACTCTGCATGAAGCCGCATCTGGAAATCTTTCCAATATGGTTGCACACATAAGATCTTGTATTGATGGAAGCCTCATGCGCATTCATATATTAAAGATGTTTAGAGTTGGAGTTCTTTTGCATATATATTTAAAGAGTTGGGAGCTCCTTTATATATGGATGTAAACATCTTTGGTGCTATCTTTCTGAAGGCCAACTTGGCAGGTAGATATCATTGTTCGAGCTAAATGGTTTTTCTAAGCTAATCAGTATGGTTGGTTGCTTTGGTTTGGTTGTTTGATTCCTCTTAAAAGTTTTTATGCTTACTTATTTGGAGATATGGTTGGTGCTGAAAGTGCTTCTACATCCGACATTAAGTGAACAACCTCATAGTAATTACTTCAATAGCTAGGTTGAAGTTGTTGTAGCTTAATATTCTTTGTGATCATGGTACCTCAGATTCATTTTTGATATATAGCTGCAATCTCCTATTTAACAGAATATTCCGCTCTAGAGCAAAAAATATAATGACACTCCAGTTGGTTCAACACTATTTTTACCTTCTACAACAATGATTTTGAAACCTGAGAAACTTTGTCACAGATGTATATTGTGTTTTTGGTTTCTATCTGAGTCATGTCATCTATTAATATGCTTCATGGGTATGCTGGTGCTCGGTAGTCATGTTAAATTATTGATCACTGCTAGTTTAAAAACTTAATTTACCAGCTTGTGAAAGCAACTAAGAGAGCATCGTTATCATCTTTATGGCACAATCAGATTTGAAAAATCCTTGCCAAAAATTAGATTGTACATTTGTCCTGTTGCTTGGTTCAACTTGATTAATTACTAAATTGATAAGAACAGATGTTCAACTTGCTCCAATTCAAAAGGCAGATAAAGGTGTAATCTGCTGTGAGAAAGTGTTGGAAGATACCATTTGTCATACCGGTCAAGCTTATTACCATAGCATTTATGATTGACATATCTGAATGACAAAATGCAATTTTATTTCATGTTAGGTTTTGGAACTCCAATATTCTTAGACTACAATTCTTGTGATCAAATAATCAGCTTTGAAGTCATGCATTAATGACACTTGTAATTTTCCAATCTTGATATGCAAACTCTGCTATCTACTTTAGCAATCTTACGTTATGACTCGATGGTTTCTAGTCTTAAAATTGGATACTCTACTGTGCATTTACATGACATTTTCCTAACTTGGTTAGGAGTTTGCCTGTGTCAATCTGAACTCATGAATTAGATATGATAAAACATGATATGAGTTGATATACAGAAAAATCTGGGTATCTTTTGGGTAGTCGATCATTTCTCTAATGATGCTTACAAATATATTCTCTAATGACCTGATAGTGTAATTATTTCCTTCCATATGGCAAATAATATTCCTCAATCTAATGTTTATTGCACTTTTGCTAATTAGCTTTTCAGTTTTTGTTGATGGTGGATTTCAATGTCGATAAAAATTGATACCTTGCTGCCAACCAAAGCAACAAGGAAAGCATCTACTCAAGAATTTGTATGCGGAAAGTATGCAAATTAGGCTACTACGACAGCGATATTGCTGGCGAGATGCACTTGATGGGATTGTCTCAACATCAACAATCTTAAATTCAGAAAGAATAGTTCCCATCAAAAAACAGAGTACGTTTCTTCTTCTTACTCTAATTAGTCTGCTAATGATTTATGCTTGAAGTCTCTAGTACCAAAGATCCCAATCCATTCATATCATCTCCTTGTATGCATAATTGGTAGTATATTATTGTGTACCAAATGCATCTCAGCTTAACTTGAGAAATCATTTCTTGTTTTTGTTTTAATCGAGTATTCTGCATCATCTAAAGGAGAAGAGCAAATTTAGTTCAAATTCAACATTGCCTGCTTCTTGTCTGAATACATGTCTCTGTAAGACTGGCTTGGGCACCACCGATGAGACGATCAATTAGAGCGTCTGGACTCTGTTGTGCCTCACTGCGTGATAAGTCAAACCAGGAATTTATAGCAACTACCAAAAAGGGTTGTGTTATGTCCCGACTTAACTCGTGAGGCAACCTGATTGCGCCCGTGAGTTATGTTAGGACATAACGAGTACAAGAAATAATGAGATATACTTGCGCAAGAATTCCAATTGTGCATGATTTGGCAGACATAGATTACGTCAATCTCCACTTCAGGCCCACTCTGGAATCTTCCATGAGAAACATTCCTCCCTGGCGGGTCAGCAGTGGTTTCAAAGGTTGACCACCACTGTGGACCGATGACAAAAGTCAACCGGAAGATGCAATGTGTCCCTGGACTTTTTGTGGAGAATGTGGAATGTTTCCCGGGTAAGCATTAGCCTTGGAAAATAATGACATGCTGATGCTGCAACCAAGAATGCTCAGATTCTTTTCTCTTATTTCTCTCATCAGTTATTCTATAAACTTCATTGTTTTTATCTCTACTTTATTGAGCCAACTGCCGAGTGTAAGAAGCACGTTTTCCATCAATCTTCTTCTTTTCTGTGACACAAGGTTGTTCCTTGCAAGTAACACGTCAGTGATCACCATCAGATTGCCAACTCTTGCAGGGCGTCTGCATTCAACAAATATAATCATCGAAAGAGAGAAGAATAGAAAGAGACGGGCTCCTATCTTCCTTCCAACTTTGCTTCCCCAACCCGGTATCATCCACGCCAACTTTCTTCGCTTTCATCGTCGAAGTGCCGTCCTTTTCAGCATCCTTCCCTGTGTCTCTCTGCCGCTGTCTCTACGTCCCAAAATTAAGCGAAGTAAAGGAATCAGAAGAGGACTTTATTCTCTGACGCCAACTTTCTTCGCTTTCAGCGTCAAATGCCTTCCCTTTCAGCATCTCCAACTTTGCATCTTTCCTATATCTCTCTTTCTTTTTTGGTGATCTCCGCAACGTTTTAGCTACCAGCGCGCGCGGCGGCGGCAGAGAAAGATCCCAGCTTTGGCGATCCCGAGGCCGTTCCGGCTACCAGCAAGCGCGGAGGCGTAGAAAGAACCCTCATTTCGAGATATCGAGGATGCTGCGCTCGTGCTTGAGGCCGCTGGAGCGATGCTCCGGGAGGCTCGGCGGCGGCGACGGGCTGCTGTGGCACATGGATCTTAAACCCCATGCCTCCGGCGAGTTCTCCATCGCCGTCGCCCAGGCCAACGTCTCCCTCGAGGACCAGGGCCAGGTGTTCGCCTCCCCTTCCGCCACCTACATCGGCGTCTATGATGGCCACGGCGGCCCCGAGGCGTCTCGATTCATCAGCAACCGCCTTTTCTCCCATCTCGATCGTACTTCTCTCCGTCCTCCCTTCATCGAATCTATCAAAATGTCATCTTGATGAGACAATCTGATGATAGTTCGATTTTTCTTTTTGGAACCGGGCAGGGTTCGCGTCGGAGCAAGGGGGCTTGTCCTCGGAGGTGATCAAACGAGCGTTTGACGCGACGGAGGAGGAGTTTTTGTATCTGGTGAAGCGGTCATGGCGGTCACGGCCACAGATGGCGTCGGTGGGGTCGTGCTGTCTCATCGGGGCGATCACTGACGACAGACTCTACGTGGCCAATTTGGGGGACTCCCGGGCTGTTCTCGGCCGCTGCAGCTTGGGTGGGAGGGCCGTGGTGGCCGAGCGGCTGTCAACCGACCACAATGTCTCAATGGAGGAAGTCAGAAAGGAGGTTGCTGCGAATCATCCTGACGATAAGCAAATTATTGTGCATACCCGTGGGGCTTGGCGGATCAAAGGGATCATTCAGGTGAGGAGACTATCCATAATTAATAGTTCGAAATTTCTAATAATCTCAGTTGCTTAAATTTATAGGATTTCCACTAATAGAGCTTATTGGAGTGGAACAACTAAAAAGAAATAGTATTACTTTGGTCCATAATAAGCATCTCCGTTGAAGCCTGTTGTTTCTTAACACTCTTTTGTTCCCCTCTTTTCTCCTCCACAGTTTTAGTTTCTGTTGCAGAGTGTATGCACACCGGTGTTCATCTCTGTTCTTTCCTTGAGAAGGTTTTCTTGTATTTTAATACATGCACACCTCTTAATAATGTCATCTTGAACCCTGGCCGTTTGAATATAATGTAGTTACCTTGTCCTTTAGGGGTTGAGATCTTCATGGGTTCACCTTGTGTTATTCATCCATCTGCTACCTTGATGCACTGCAGAAGCAATCAAAAATGTTATCTTTTCTTCATGTCCCCAGTATTTTATTGTTTTGTTCTCAATGTTCAAGTGGACCTAATTCTGTGGATGTATATGTACATGTACATGTACATGTACATGTATATGTATATGTGTATACCACGTGTGTGTGTGTGTGTGTGTGTGTGTGTGTGTGTGTGTGTGTGTGTGTGTGTGTGTGTGTGTGTGTATACCACGTGGCTCAGCCCGGTCATCCCGACCTCTTGCTCAGTCCTTCACTTGACTGTTAGACACCTTCCGAGACATGCTTCGGATCACTGTCCTATCCTCCTAGCTGTTGTTTCCCTTGACAAAAACCGTAGTCATCTCTTTAGGTTCCAAAATTCTTGGTTATCATATACTGATGTTAAAGAGTTCATCCAGAAATCTTGGACTTTGCTTAATCTGCATTTCCTCCATAGATTATCACTTTATGCCTGGATAAAAAAGATGCACCTTTTCTTCTTGGCCTTGCCACGGCCTTACTACTATAAAGAGACTATCGAGTTGTAAACGAGTCATACTTTTTGGAGTCAAAGAAGAGGAGTCTGACCACTGAGCCACTGGAAGGGAATCGGTGCAGGGATAAATTTCTTATCATAACTCAAAGTTGTCAGACAATGTACTAAATTTCTTAATGCATGTATAAGTTGAAAATATTGTACAATTTATTACCTATAACAAATCAATTAAATGTATTATATGGGCTTGGAGAATTGGTTCATGGCTGATGACTAGCACATTGTTTGAACTTTTTTTTTTTGGTCACATGTCTTTGGTGTTTTTTTTGTACATTCTATACTATGTTTGGTGCTTTCCTCAAGCATGGTTAATTTACTTGTTTCTCAGCATGCATGTTCATGAAAATTAATTGTCATGTAGTACTGTTGTTTATGGGGCTTCTGACCATTTTTTAAACTCTAATGTATTGATATCACAAATTCACAATTATATGTTCTGATGGCACATTCAACATCAAAGAAGCAATTAAGATTATCAATCTTATAACAAGCAATGATCAGCTTTTAAGTACATTTGTGCAATATGTCATTTTGATATTTTTTTTTATGCTTGTTAGGTCTCCAGGTCTATCGGGGACGTCTACTTGAAGAAACCCGAGTTCAGTAGCGATCCATTGTTCCAGCAGTTTGTTTCTCCTGTTCCATTGGAGAGGCCTGTCATCACCGCAGAGCCATCAATTCGGGTCCATAAGCTTAAGCCACATGACTTATTTTTTATATTTGCATCAGATGGACTATGGGAGCAATTAAGTGACGAAGCTGCAGTCAAGATAGTATTCAAGAACCCAAGAGCAGTTAGCTTCTTAACTCCTTCAGTTCTAGCATGCTTTCTTCTAATAGTTCTTTATTTCTTAGCATTTCTTCATCGGCGTCATGCTTTTGATGTAAACATAAGGTGTTCTCTGTTGAAACTCATACAGGGAATAGCGAAACGATTGGTCCGAGCTGCTCTAATTGAAGCTGCAAGAAAACAGGGAATGAGTTATGATGATCTAAAACATATTGAAAAGGGAATTCGACGGCGTGTTCATGACGACATCACTGTTGTAGTGATCTATATTGATCAGCACCATCAAGGTGGTCATTCCAGATTCAACCGCAGCAATCATGACTGCACTAGTGCACCTGTTGACATCTTTTCATTCAATTTTGATGAATCTGAAGACCCTCTTCGGCGAGCTGAGTAAATACTATGTGGAGGTCAACCTGTACAAGTACATAATCTGTCGATTTCATTATCAATAATGCTTCGATATATATAATCTGTCTACCATAAGCCTATGATCTAACATAAGGTGCAGAAAATTGGGTTGTTAGCTACTGTCGAATTCGTGGGCAGCCGGTGATGCCAAAGCATGACCTAAGACTTGAGATTTTTGGTATGCACTTTTGTTGACATTTTATCATAATGTTGTAAACATGTTTCATTTTCAAAATAATTATGATGATAATAATCGAGAAGTTGTATCAAAGTGATTGTTTGTGATCGTATGCAGTTTAGCATTCATCTCAATTGCCATTCAGAGGAGTTTGTTGTAATTGGGCCTTTGCGATTAGTGTGTTCTATCCCTATTAAATCTGTTATATAAGCACAATTCTTTTCCGGTTCTTAAGACTTGCAATCAGTTTTACTTGTCTTGAACTACAGGAGGAGCCCATCTTTGGATTTGAAAATTGCTATGCCATGATATCTTAGCATAATAATGACATTGAAAATGCAAAAATTTATGGATAAGATCTCTTGCAGATATTCTGATGTGTGTTAAGTGGTAAACTGCAAACATGTCTGATTGGGGTGAAATAGCATAAATTGATCGATTTGTTTCGTAAAGGCTGCCTTTAGCTATGATGTCGTCAACAGATTCTGACTGTTTGGCTATCGTATGGTGACAATAATATCTTTTTCTTTTTTTTGGAACTTTTATCAATGAATTTATTCTTTTCCAAATTATTTTATTATCCTGAAATGGTTGATGGATTCTCTGTCATGCAGCCTATTCGGATGCATATATATGCATGGCTGTCTGTATCTTATGATTCCACCTTCTCTTTTTCTCTTTTCGCATGCATGCACTGTCATCATCATTCGTATTCTCCTTTCATATGAATTCCCCACTTGACTTCCATCCCTGCCTTCTCAGCCAAGCAATCAAGATTTGCGTAGGCATCCAACCAACAAAGTGTTGCTGCACAGCCTTCGGCAGCAGAGTTACTCATGCATGCAGGTACGTAATGAGCTAAACCGTCAGATTCCCTTTTTTTTTAGATCGATTTGACATGCAACTTTATATATATATATATATATATATATATATATAATAGTTAAATTAAAATTTTATAATTATAATTTCTAATAAAATCTTCTCAAATCTTACTTATACTATTCCATTAATACTCACTCAATTGTCTCGTATCTTCTACAAATTATACACCACCGTTAAGTTGACTGATATCTCACGGATGTGATAATTGACTGAACCCTATAAAATTGATGCATTGTATCTAACTCAACCAAATATTATCTCATGTTCTTTAGATTCGGTACTACACAATCACATATGTGGTTAGAGAAAATATGTAACTGTTTTGAGTAATAATCATGACCTCAAACTAATAGGTAAAAATATCATACTAAAAAGATCCTTGGAAATATTCTCAAGACGGTTCGTTTTTATAGTGAGTTGTATCTTTCGTATTCAATACTTGATTGAATCATATAAATCCTTTACGGATTTATACATCAGATGGATCTTTGTCGGATGACACCTTCGATACAGTTCCTTTTTTTAAAGATCCTTTATGAAACCCACTCAATATTCACAATATTGACTTCCAATCCCTCCACACATTCCGACAATCAAATTCTATCAGGAAAAATAAAATAAAATAAAAACAAACCCCTTTATTTGTTGTGGATATTGCGCAAAAAAGCCAGCAACATCAGCTGGTCATGCAGACTCTGAAGTTAGAGGTTCACTTCAAGTCAATGAAATTTGTTGCTTTGATAAAAGGGTGATGCAGATCTGAGGATAAGTCTCTTGAAGTCAATGAAATTTGTTGCTTTGCTAAAAGGGTGATGCAGACCTGAGGATAAGAAGTCTTTTGTCCCCCATTTTCGAGGCTTTGAATCAAGTCCATCTTCTTTTCTAGCCAAGTGGAGCATGACATCCCATCTGAATGCCTTCGGCTAAAGATGATACTGATTACTTTACATCCGCTTGTCTGACATATCACAGCTTGCACAGGAACAAAGAACTTGAAAGTCTTGCCTGCAAAGAAAGTGATGTTTGCTTCCTGTCATGCTTGGCATGAATGGAAAGATCCGACTACCTAAGAGAAGCAGCCATTAACAAATGCCACTTATGCATAAGCACAGCAAACTACCTTAGCAGCATATATTTATTTAGGAGCACACAGAAACTGACATTATAGCCAATACCTGAGAGGTTCATCATGTTTGCTGCTTCCTTTCTTCAGGGGCATCACAAGCTAATATTTTGCAAAAGGGCAGTGAACATTGGATCCTCACTTCTTGTGTCTGCTCCTTTTGGGTTCCCCGATGACATATCTCCCATCAATGGCATAGGTCCCCACTGTCCCACTGGAAAAGGTGAGGGTACACACATGAATGAGGGATGTCCAAAGAAGCTTCCTTGAACTATAACCAGACAATACAAGGGCAGATATAGTTAGTTATCAAGCTTACTCATACTACCTGAAATATTCCAGAGGCAATGAATGTGAGGGAATAGTACCTGTCGATGTTACCTTATTACCTGGGCTGTGAAAGGTAGCCATGCCCTGTTCCATGAACAAAGGAATCCATGAACAAAGGAATTCAGCAAATGAGGCCCTGCAACAAGTGGCACAACTGACAAATGATATAAGCATTCGATACGAGAGGGCTAAGATCGACACAAGCAAAAACAATATGTTTTGGTTTACATCAACTCGACAAATATGATTGCAGTAGGTTAAGGAAAAGTAGGCTCCCGACCTCGGATCCAATCTACTAGCTTTCTTCATACTCCACAGTTTTGACACCAACCAAACAAACACACATGAATATGAAAAGAAAGTCTTGTTACAAACAGCCAGCTTTCGTGTTGTTGTGCATGAAGGGGGCAGGGCAGCCCATAATTATGACAACACAAAGTAACCAAACCGGGAAAGCTTCAAGAATTCTGTACTAACGCTATAAGCATCACCTTAAGCGTGCAGGTGGCAGATCCATGAATAATTATGCTCCTACTTACACAGGATTATTAAAAGTAGCAGACTCCAAATCCCCCCCCCCCTAAAGTTAGCTGCTTACCTCCAGTTTATGCTGAGTTAGTCTGATCAAGAAAAAGAGCTGCGATTATCGACAAATTGAGTTCACTTCCTTAACATTAGACCTCCACCCTCCACCAGATGTTATCATCAGAAACATCATGTGACTTCTCCAGCGCTGCAACTTTAGCCCTGTGACTTCCAGCCATGGTGCTTCTTCCCCTCTCTGCTTGAGGTGGTAGCTCACGGGCTTCACTGACTGATCCATCTTTTACATCAGCTGGAGGAATGAAACAGTCCATCGAGAGACCTGGGACATTAAAGGCTACTTCTTCGATGCTCCAAACTTCCTCCATTCTTGTCTTTGTATGGCTCATGGCCACTTCACCAAACCGGAAAAGGGTGACCACCGAATGCCCTGAATGGGCGATCATCATGCCCTCAACAGGGCGGTAGTCATGAATTCTGGAGTTGATGGTGGTCTCCCAATATACAGCATCACCTCCAGCACTCGACTGGATTCGAGTGAGATGTGAGTCTTCCATACAAGTAAGAAGCCCAGTCTTCTGGCTAAAGTAACCAAAGAAGACATGCCTAATGATCTCTACAGAACCTTCACTCCTAGCCTTCAGTGTCTGTGGATCTGCACAGAGCTTGAGGATGAAGCAATCTTCCCCATCGATCTTCTTCTCCCCAATGCACTGTGCATCAGCAAACACGTTCACGACGGCCAAAGGATCAAGACCCTACAAAGTCATCATCGCCAATAAGAATTAGTTTATCCTGAGCATAAACAGAATTTAAGCATCCTAGATAGATAGACTGAGATGGTAGCTTATGCTACATCAATTGCTTCTGCACCTGGAGTGCTCGACGGAGGGGTCGAACAGAGCCCGTGGCAGCATGGGCACCAAGCCAGGGAGTGTGGCGCCAAACAAGCTTGCCATTGCAACCAGCATGGACCTTGCTGCCACCGATGGCAAGTTCGACGTACCACATGTCCGGTGCCATCTGCCAGAGGACAAATCCACCAGACTCTGCATCCTTGGGCGAATTGCGATTTTTGATGACCCTAGACGCCGTTTCAAACTCGGATACCACCATCGTCACCTTCCCCATTGCATATGAGTTTCTGATGGAGCTCAGAAGCTTCAGCCCACCTGTTGCCGCTGTGTACTGCTGTAGTATATATTGAGCTGTCGATGTTTCCTACCACAGACCATCATCAAAATTCCACCAACTTGAAACACTCTGACATGAAAATTGCATATGTAGAATAGCAGCAGTTGAATGCATAAATGTTGGAAATCACTAGCATTTATAGCTACCACCCAATGGAAGAGAATCGACAGACATACATGCCACTAAAGGAAGAAACTCACAATGGGAGTGTCCTTGATACTGAGTGGAGGGAGCGAGTTGGTGGGGGAGACGTGGACGGGGGCCAGAGGCGCCCCCATGACGCCGAGGAGGAAGCGGAGGTCCGAGCTACGGCAGGAGGCGGATGGGGCACGAGAGAGCTGCCCCTTCACCCACCGGCCCCACCCTTCCTTCCTGCGCCCCAAGTCGTCCCCCTCCGGCCCCTCCGCCAGCGGCGCCAGGCTCCCGGACGCCGGGACCAACAGCTCATCCGGAAACCCCCGCGGCGGCTGGCGCCTCCACCGTCGAGGGAGGAGCAGCTCCGCCACCGTCGACGGGTTCTCCGACCTCGACCTCCCCGGCGACAGCCCCCGCGCCACCTCCTCCCGCAGCGCCGAGAAGAACCCTTGTTTCCTCTCCATCCGTTCCCAAAACCCTAACCCTAATGATAGAAGAGCGAGCGATGGAGGCGGACGCGAATGCTAAAAGGGAGAAGACACGCACCGACTCGCTTAGTGATCTCCAAACAGGAAGCCGGAGACGAGGACAGGGACTAAAATTCGATTATTCTTCTTTTGGAGGATCGAGAAGCAGAAAGAGGAAGGCCGAGGCGGTGCGAGAGCGCAGTGGAAGAAGAAGAAGAAGAAGAAGAAGAAGAGGAAGAGGAGAAAAAGAAGGCGAAAAGAACGAACGCGCCGTCGGTAGTGGTGGGAACGGGATGTAGTCGTGGAATAAAGGAAATGCGAGGGGGATAAAAGTCAAAAAGGAAAAGCTCGAATTTAAAAAGCAGCAGGTGAGATTACCGCTGACACGGTCTCGAAGGTTTCACAGTCGATTCGGGAATTTTTGACGATTGGGATGATGTGCGATGGCATACGTACGGTTACCGAATCCGAGATCACCGCGCCGGGCTCATCAAACGGCGTTGTTGATGAGGGCCGATCACGGCGCTGGGTTCGCGAACTTTTGGCCTCTTGGCACCGCAAAAGCGGGAGGTGAGCTGACGCTACGGTCACCAGAACTGAGATTAACGGCGCGTCGTAGGCCAAGACGGTCACGGTTGGCTCCGATAACCGCCGTAAGCACCTCCGATACGTTTTTGCGATTTTAGCTGGCCATGTATTGACGTCATGGAAGGCGGACGGTAATCTGACCGTCCGTCACCAAATCGGAGTGACGGTTCAGTTCGTTTGAGTCACGTGGTCGCCTGTGCACGGCAGCAGCGTTTCGTTTATCTGCAATAACGCCCTTCTTCGTTGCAAACAACAAATCATGCAGCCTTTTCCTTCACTCACTTTCTTATGCTCGGATACTGTTTAACGGTAAAGAAGAAAGAAGTCGTTGACGTGTCATCGATGACGTAGTTCCAACTCATATGTAAAAAATTATTCGAGATATATCTGAGATAAACATCAAGGTCGGAAGAGTTTTTTAATTCGATCTTAATAATTCGAGGTACATGGGTATAAGCATAAATAGTTTAAAAAAATAGTTATTCTTTTTATTATGTTGAAGATTAATTTTTATATATAATTAAATAAAATATTTAATAAAATATTCTACGAGGAAGTGGTCTCTAATCGCCTCCAACAACCTCCATTTTATCTTTTATTCACGCAAGTGATAGAGGGGGATAACCAAAAACGTTTACTTTGGAACCTTATTCACATGAGCAGACAAGTGGTGGGTGGCCTTCGTCTTTTCCTTTCACCCTGGACACCACATGAAGGTCATGTGTCGAATGACGATTGATTGAAGATGTTTTTTCTATCATTGTCCCCACCAAAAATGTGCTTTGTGGCTCTCATGAGAGGGATCCAAAGTGTGACATATAGTTCATTTGATATGTTAACCTTATACCTTTTCATTTGGTTTTTTGATTTTGCACATTAGGCGAATATCGATAGGGTTGGGGGACACTTGACCCATACCTTGAATCGACGGCCTTGGTCCCTTGGCAAGGGATCACTTCTCATCTATGAGCCCTCCTCGATAGCAGATCAATCCTTGTTAATATAAATCTGACCCTCCTTCGAGCATGGAGGTCGACAACAATAGGGGTTGATTTCTCGACCCCCATGGCTCGACAAAAGTGAAAGGGAAGGGTTGGGTTTCTTGACTTTCATACCTCGGATGGAGGAAGGGGTTCGATTTCCTAACCTCTCTAGCTCGATGAGGTCCACAAGTGAGGAGTGTGAACATTGTTGATGGCGATCCATTACTGACCTACCTCTCTCGATCGCCATGCCTCAAATTATATATCCTTTAACCTCCTTAGCATAGTGACAACCACAAGCAATGAGTGTGAATGCTCCTAGTGATGGTCCATCATCGATCTACCCCTCTTCTTCTACTCACCATCGAGGTGGGTTGTATGCGGTGTGGAGATGGGCTCTTCCTCAGTTCATCCCTAAGGGACTCATGTCATGCAACGTGTCCACAATGGGGATGTTGTGAAGCCTCCCATTATTGACCTACCCCTATTCTTCTCCTCGCTATTGAGGTAGGCCACAAGAGGAGTCGAGGTAGGCTGTAAGTGGCTTGGAGGTGGGGTCTTCTGCTCATCCCTAAGGAATCCATATGGGGCAATAGATCGATAGCGGGGATATTGCGAAGCCCCCCATCGCCAACTTGCCTCTCTTTTCATCTACTCGCCATTGAGGTCGGCTATGAGAGGAGCCGAAGCAAGCTACAAGCAATGCCCCTCTTCCTCTACTCACTGTCAAGGAAGATTGAATGAGGAGCCAATGCAAGCTGTAGGTTGCACGGAGGTGGGCTCCTCCTTTGCTCGTCCTCGAGAGGCCCATGTTGGGCAACGAGTCCACAATGAGGATACTGTGAAGTCCGCCATCGTTGACCTGCCCCCTCTTCCTCTACTCATTATCGAGGCAAGCTGTGAGAGGAGTCGGGGCAGGTTGCATGTAGTGCCTCTCTTCCTCTACTTATCCCTGAGTGACCCATATCGAGTAATAGGTCCACAATAGGGATGCTACAAAGTTTCTCATTATCAGCTTACCCCTTTTCCTTTGCTCGCCATCAAGGCGAGCTACAAGAGGAGCCAAGGAAGGCTGTAGGCAATGCGGAGGTGTTCTCCTCCTTTGTTCGTTATGGAGGGGGTCAGGTTTGTTGACCTCTACGCCTCGGGCTATAGGTGGTGTCAAGGTAGTCCCCTCCTCTATTCATTGTGGATGAGAGGGTCAAGTTTCCTAACCTGACGATGATCCATCGTTGACCTGCCCCTCCTATCATCATGGGACCCACCTCGAGCGGAGGGGCTCATTTCTACCTAAGGTCTCTACATCTACTCTTTCTATTTTTTGTTATGGGCCTCCAAGTTGATGGGCTATATTGAGCAGTGGCCTACCCACCTCAAGTAAAAGAGGGGTCGACACTCCACCTCCTTTCTTTAGGCATTCTTTCCTTTGTGTCTTCCGTTGTGACAGATCTACTTGCATGAGGGTTGGGTTTTCCCGACTTATGTGTCTTGGACATATCTTGCTTTGTGTCTCCCATCGTGATAGGTTTATTCTTACTGAGGTTAGGTTTTCTCATCTTATGCGACTTAGATACATTTGGTCTTAGGCTTCTTGCCGTAGTAACTTTCTTATAACATGATTTAGGTTGTCCTGACTCATATGGAAAGGGTATATTTTATCTTATACCTCCCATCATTGTGGGTTTCTTATTATATGGGTTGAGGTTTTTTTACTCATGTGCCTTGGACACATTTTGTCTTTGCCTTCCGCCATAATGATTTTCTTATTACACGAGTCAGATTTTTTAGATGCATATACATTGGGTATATTTTATCTTTTATCTCCTATCATAATGAATTTTTTTATTATACGAGTCAGGTTTTCCCGATCCATGCACCTCGGGCATATTTTGTTTTATGCCCTCCTACTACGATGGGTGTCTTTTAACATGACTTAGGTTTTATTTTTACTCATGCACCTTAGCATTTTGTCTTGTGCTTCCCGCCATGGCGGGTTTCTTATTGTATGAGTTGGGTTTTCTCGACTCACATACCTCAACAATATTTTATCTTATGCCTCCTATTGTGACATATTTTTTTCATATTTTTCGAAGTGGTCTTCGAACATTAATCACTTTTGCGCTTTCTGATGCTAGTACTCATCGGAAACTTCATCATCATATGGTAGATCAATACCACCACTCTCAGTCTGCTCAATGTGGGTGGCTTATGATTATGTTATATATCGAGGGAATATCCATTATCATGAATTTAGCTAGCATCATTTTAGAGCAATGCTCGTCTCTGAATGTGATATGTAGGCTCATGGTCTCGAGAGGCGAGATAGAGTCACTAGTAAATCCCATTAGCAAAAAAGTTAGAGGGGATAAAATTGTTAGTCGAGAGCTTAAGTTTTGGAAAGCACAAAAGTAGATGATATTAGCAGAGTTATATATATCAATTGTGACCCTTTTCGCTCGAGCGTTGATCATCCACATAGAAACTATCAAAGCATTATCATGATTCGGGTCAAGATACTTTATCTCTTCCTCCTTAAAAGTTATCTACATGTCATCCTCTGTCCTCGGACATTTTTCAATGGTAGCTCGGGCATAAACCTTACGACCTGAGTTATCTCTCCCCGAGCCAAGTCCATAAATGATGATGTCGATATGTCTCTCTACTGACCTCTGAGGTTTGGGTGAGGGTTTTCGGTGCTTTTAGACAAACCACAAGAGGTGTTCTCGATGTATGAATTCTTCAATATGCTCTTTTAAGTCGTGATAATCATTTGTGTCATGGTCGTAATCCCCGTAGAATCGATAGTGTTTAGACTTGTTTCTTTTTGTCAGTGGGGTCTTCCTCGAGTGAGGATATTTCAAGAGCTCCTTTTTTATCCGTAGAAAAACTTCAGTTCTAGCAAAATTTGGAAGGGTCGACTTGGACCTTGGGTGAGATAACTCAGGTGTTCATTAAAAGGGTTGGGGGCAATAATTATTATAAAAACGAACCCTCTTTTTAGTGTTAAAATGATAGGGGCAGAAATCTTTGATGTCTTAGTCAATCCGACATGATTCGAACACGTATACACACGGTTGTTTGAAATGTCTCTGATATGGAAACATCGAGCTCTTAATATGCCACATACATGAAGATTGAGGTAAGGAGAGATTTTTCAACCCGATCCCTCCAATGCAAGTTACTAACCAGAGGCTTGAACAAATTTGATCGATAATTCATATATGTGATATGGTTGATTTCTGTAGAGGAACTGTTTCTAACATCAAAATACAGGCATATTTCCAGTTCCATGAGATCATATCTTCGTCCCCTGCACATTACTCATGCTATAGACCTGGCAATCTTCTCCACTTGTGAATGAGCCTTCTACAGATGGGACAGACCTTGTTTTGCTCCTCCAGCACCCTGCAACCAAAGCCCACACACACTTGTAGCTTTCTCTTCTCGCATGGAGACAGACCAAAGGCCATTGCTTTACCTCTGCGCACAGGAGCAGCAAGCGACGCTGTGGCCGCAAGGGGTGAAGAAGCAACTGCGCCTCTCGTCGTAGCAGATGACGCATATCTTCCCGTCGTACAGGTCGTCGGCGGTGCAGCACACGCTCGACTCCGCCTCCTCTTCCGTGGCTCCGTAACCGCAGGCTATCTCTTTCCTCGGCGCTATCGGCTCTGTCTCCGCCTCCGCCGCCGCCGCCTCAACGCCCTGCTCTCGCCTCGTCTGCTCAACGCAGCATGCTCCAAGATGCTTGAGTATGACGGAAACAATCACGACCAAAAAGCCTGCAACAATCACACAACATACATTAGCTTCTCTTGTTTCCTTGTTCGATGTAGATTACAGTGAGCGGCAGGCAACCCACCTGTGACTAAGAAGTAGGAAGTCAAGCGGGCTACGAAGGAGAGTTGGATGTGCCAAACCTTGAGGGGCACCTAATTAAGGAACAAACGCCATGGATTCGAGTGTCTTTGTGTAGAGGCTCGGATAAGATCTGAGAACGCTTACCTCACTGTCTGATGTTGCCAACACATAGTACTGGGCGTTGGGGAACAGAAGCTTGAGCTTGCATTCGCCATTGCTGGTGGAGCATATGCTTGTGGCTTTGCTGGTGTCGTACATTTTGGATGCGATCTTTATGTTCATGTTCATGGTGATGCTCCGAAGAGAGAGATTGATGACGCCAAGGTAATACATGCCGTCCTCCGCAACAGTGAATTCTCGGTTGCTACCTGAGGATGCAAAGGAAAGCACAGTGTAATGTATCATCATCAACATCATCCACAGCAATGCCATTCTCTGCTTCGATTCCTGGGCTTTGAAAGGAACGTTTGTTTCTTTCTCTGCTTCGATCACAAAGAACTCGAAAGAGTGGGGGATGATAGCTTAAGCTTTTGGATTGTGTTCGTAAATAACTTAAGCTAAAGCTTAAGTTCGTAAATAAATCAGCTGCTAGCCTTTGTTGATCACATGCAAATAAATAATGATCATAAGAAGAGATAAATTGCAGGTGTTCACTTACCATCCCTTGAGTTGCCCATGTCATCATGGGAGTATCTCTCCAGCTCCTCCAAGTTCTGTTCTCCTGTCACAGTTTTAGTTCGAATGGATCAGCAACACCAGAAGAAGAAGAAGAAGAAGAAGAATTAGATGGCCAAAGCTTGCTGTAAAACTCAAGTCAACCCAGATTACCCTTGATCAAAACCACAAGCATGTCTGCATAGCTCTCACCACCATAACCCACCTGCCATGCCATCCAAATCCTGGATCCTCTGTTCAACCACATGGAGAATCCCTAACCAAAGATCAAACGAAATTTATATTTGCCAGTGATGGATGGCTCAACCTGATAACAACGTAGAAATTGATCGAGATAATTTTATTTTATTTCTTTCTATCAAGTGTATGATGTAAGTCCAAATGAATAATGAGTATTGTATGAATATTTGAAGTTAAAATACTGAAGAGGAAAAAAGAGAAGGAATTCAAACTCATATGTTTCTATCTTCCTACTGTTAAGGACAGTCGGGGGATGGAAATCTCACCTGGCGACTGTAGGTGTCGACGAAGAGATCACTGGAAATGGTCCAATTTGTTTCGGAGCTCAGCTGTGGCCTGTCGTTGAATCCGTAGAGCAGCAACCCTTGGCCTGCTTCGTCTTTGACCTGCAGCTGCTCCACGAAGAGCGAGCTGGTCGTCATCATCCGCGACGAGTTGGGACCCAAAGCCAGGTGGTTGCTGCCGTAGTAGCCGTAGCGAAGGCTCAGAGCCGCTGCACTTCAGATGATGCAAACCGAGAGCATAAGAAGAGAGGGGATTCAGATGAGGAGGAAGGGGGAAGATATCAACTGGGGGCGGATTACATGCCACATAGCCACGCGAGCAGCGGGAGGAGGGCTCGAGCGCAGTGGCGTTGGTCCCTGCGCGGAGGCATGCGACGGAGGGAGAGGCTCGAGGTGGGCGGGCGAGGGAGGATCGGTGAGCGTGCAAGTTATGAGAGGAGTAAGACGAGACAAATCTGGAGGGAGATCGTAGCAGCAGCTACCGGTCGTCGTGAAGACCGATGGAGAGGGGAGCCAACCACCGTTCCCGAGCTGGGAATGGTGGGAGTATGTGGTTCCACAAGCTGTGTGGGAAGGGCTGATGTCGAATCTTTGGTGTTGGACGTGATCCGACCTGTGTCATTTTTTCCAGCAAAATATAAATTATGTTTGTTTTGTCAAACTTGTCTAATTAAATCAAATTCTTTCGACGTGGATTTTTAGTTATTTTTCTTTGAAAAAAAATATCTCGATAAAATCAAGCATAATTTTGCAAAAAAAAAAAAAACAATTATTTTATCAAAAAAAGATGAAAAATATATTCGATATTATATGATTAAATAATTACCTCAGCTCCTTCTAAATCCTCTAACAATTCAAATCTTCGGAAATAGAAAGAACATGAGATTAGAAATTGAGTACTTTTACTATTTGTCACTCAACAAAATTCGATTAAATTTGAAAGATTCAACCACCAAAATCTTTAAGACTAACGTGTGTCCTCAGTGTGTCGGCGGTAGGAAAAATGCTGGTTTAACATCTAACAAGAACATTAACCAAAACTCTTATAAACCAAATCATCAAGCTTTTTGTACGATTCACTCACGCAAGAATTCATTATGTTCATGTTTTTGCAAAAGAATAAATGATGAAATTGGATTTTGATTCCAAGACCCTCTAATGATCCGATAAAAGCATTTTTTACCAGCTAAACTAACGCCTTCTTCATGATCTCATGCATGAAAGGGTGGGTTGCCATTGTCGGTGATAATGACAGACAAGCAGTAGTAGAACATATTGAACATATTGCTAAAGATGGAATTGTCGAAATAAAAAGGATAAAACATATCGTTCTAATAGGGTAGAATTTGCCAGAAGAAAACAGGGCCAAACCAATACAGACACTAAAAGGAACACCAGGGCAACAGTTTCATATATGAATCGTACACCACCAGTGATTACCTGAGCAATTACAGGCCAGTAGAAAAGAGGATCCCAAGGAAACCAACTGATAAATATTCTTCAAAAGCCAAAACATCCAATAGCTCCTTCAGAATCCCGAAATCTTAGCTGCAGCATGATACCTACTTGGGGCCGATGTCCTTCAGAGCACAGATCTGTTCTTCACCCATTGCAGACATCACAGTAACAACCAGATCTTTACCATCAGCAAACCCATCTTTAATCTGCATTGTGTTCAAAAGGTACAACATGATAAATCAATTAATCCATTTTACTCTTAAACTATTTCAAACTCATTTTTACTCACGATCTCTCTCTTATTATCATATTTTTCACTCCCCTAAACTCAATCAAATAATGATTTATGGATTGAATCAAATTTAGGAAGTTAATTTGAGAGAATTAAGAGGAAATTTTTTTTAATCAAGAGGTATGTATTCACAGTCGTCGTATTATGGAGAGTTTTACAACCAACAATAGTACGGTGATAATTGGTCATACTTATCTAAACAACAGTATGATACGGAGCAACAGATCAATAGCAAAAATAAAAATCCTAGCATTCACCAATACCATCTGGAGCCACCTCAAACACATGTGATTCACGATAATCAACCTACGACTATCACCACATTGATGCATCAATGACATACGGTGTATCAATATACTGTCCCGAGACCAATTTCAGAATTTGGTTTGACAAGCATATCACATTGATAGACAAATGCATGAGATCGAGGACCCCGATCCACCACCCGTGGAGACCCATCGTTCGTTTTGGTGGTGAAATCAAATATATCTACACATGTGATTACTTAATTCATTTGAATCTTAAAATTTAAGTTGTAAACAAAATAATCTAACAATTCAAATAATTTTTCTATAGATAATTCAATATTAACAGAAGGACGATCCGAAATGAACCGAAATTACGAACCTTGCACAAGGCTACTCCTCAAAGCCCGAAAAAAATATGTGACACTCTTCTTACCTAATTTACATTAGTTTTGCTAAAACTATAATAAATGTATATTTATTTCTAACTTAAAAAAATCTATCCTATTTTTTTTTACTTTTCAAGTATTTTTGGAGGGTTTTATGCCTAGTTTAGGGATACCGCTCGGTACGTTGGGACCATACCATACTAAGCAAAGCTCAATACATAGATACCGTATGAGATTAAAAGCCTTGATCAACGCAACCTGAGATTTACCAATGAAAACCCCAAAGAACACCATTATGCAGGCACATAATCATAAAACTAAACTACATGCACACCATAAGATCCATACTTTTTTTGTCATTTTCATTTGTAAAAAAGGAACCTAAATTGGTAATCAGTTCAAGTATATATGATTTACAATCTAAATTTTCTTATGAGGTCAACTCTCATCTTTAACTAAATTTGTAATTAGGAGGCCATGTAAAAAATTGCTTGACAATTTTGTGGTGTTCCAATACAAGGAAAAAATTATTTATTTAAGAATTGAGGCATTAGTTTTATCTTAAAATTCATTAGATGCTCAAAAAATAAAGGAAAATAGTAGAAACATAAATCGCCCTGACAAACCTGTGCAAGCAAAGTCTCATCAGTTGGAAGCCTCAGATCATCTTTGGTGCTACCATTTTCCATCAGAAGGCTCACCTTAAATATGCAACCAAGTGTTAGCTACAAAATATATTAAACAATCGGGAAAACATAAAGAAACAAATTACAACATACAAATCCATCCTCAGAGATGTCAATCAGTTGATAATCAGTGCGAGTGACATGAGGAACCTGCAAACAAACCAAACAAATTCAAATATCTAAGACACATTCAAAATGAAACTAACATTTTCCAATATATCAAATAACACACATCACAGTTGTGTGAGGATGGCACGATATCCTCAAGCTTCTTTCCGTTGAAGACGTCTATGGCAACGAAATGACATTTTGCATGACCATGCTTCCCAGTCTTCGAGGTTGAAACTTCAACAACCTAGTAAACAATAAGAGAACAAAGTGGCTTATAATCATAGGAACAACTACTGTAGAACATTTAGAAACAATCATGTATTCATGCATTCTGTGTTGCTAGAAGAAGAGCAAAAGAATCCAAAAAATATGCAAACTTCTTGATGGACCAAGGAAAATAACTTGAACTTTAGTGAAATGTGGTTAATATTAATTAAAAAGAGATCCATGAGCATAGATAGTTGTATACTGCTTCCCAAGGTCAAAAACCCATGCCATTAGTTCAAATGGGTCAAATGAGTATCAAGCTTAAAGAAAAAATTGGAAATCAAACAGTATTAGTGTCTCCCATCTGTCATGAGCATTTTTTTTCTTGACTTTAAATTAAATGAAGCCCCTAACTTCTAGTTGCTCCTCGACACATTTCTTCTTCACAAATCCAATTAGCCACAAAAAAAAATGCTACAGAAAATAGGTTCACTGCATGCGTTCAGCTAACTCCACTAATGAAAGGACTTCTTTCAGACCCTGCAAATTCAATTTCATTAGATGAATAGCTGAACAACTTGCAAGCAAGTAACCATTCATAAGCTATTAAACATTCACATAAGAAAAATGTAGAGCATGAGTTCATGACATAAATGGATCCCGTTCCCTACAGATTTCTAGCATCCTTAAACGACGTCACCCTCGACATACATAACCATACATGCCTAGGAGAAGAATAGAAAGCACCGTTTATCTAAACAGGATGATCAAAACCCTAAGAACCCAAGGAATCTAGACATTGCACCACGAAATGTCACGAATTAAACAATCGATCTAATAGAAAATAAGAACCAAAGCGAATTGCAAACAGTTAAGGTGAATCAAACGAATATAAATCTTTAATACATTCAAATCAAACACATGAGAAGGACAGATTTGACCAAATGATACAGATGTCACTGATCTAGAAATACATCGAGCAAAGGGTGGAAAGGAAGAGATCGGGCGGGCGAACAAGGAACCTTGCAAGGCCTCCCTTTGATGACGATGTACCCGTTCTTCCGGATCGCCCCAGCCTGCTGTGGGTAGGTCTTGGACGCCCCGGCGTCAGCCTTCGACTCGAAATGATGTTCCTCGTCCGACATGGTCACTGAAACAAAGGAACGAAGAATCGACGGACGGATGAGGTCAGGATCGAAGAAGAAACTACACGAGAGCTCGTCGAGATCGATGGAGAAGGAAAGATAGGGAAATGGGGTAAGAGATTCGTAGACCTGAGGGCGGAGGACGAGCAGGCGCGAGATGAGAGCTTCCAAGAGATCGGATTCCGCCGCAACATTGGATTAGGGTTCCTTTCCCATAAATATCCAAAAGTATCGTCGGCGTGGGGGTCATACTGGCCGTTAGATGATTCCACGTGGACGGTTAGATTCAATAAGCGGGTGTCATTTTAGATTATTATATCTATCCAAATTGATTGATGTCCACAACCTCACTTCCTCACCTAATTTCGTCTCCCTTCGAATGCTCGGTACTCCTGTCACAACTTCTTCCCTTTCTTTCCTTTCATCAAACATCTAATCGCTCTCGCAATCTCTTCCTCATGCATCAAACCCCCCCTTTGGTCGTTTTCGATCGCAGTGCCATCGTTGCATTCGCCAACATCACGTCAGTCATCTTTTCCTCGGTAAAAGCCGCCACACGATTAGTAGCTATTCAAGCACAAGTTCCTTCATGTTAGAATTGAACCTTTTAAGAACTTATAAAGAGATTTATATCAAGAGAGAGGTTCGGACAAATCAAATTAATTATTAATTCTTAAACAATTATAAAAAAATAATTTATTTTAAATAATTATATATATATATATAAACTTTGAGAGAAACTTGGAGAGAAATAGAATATTTTAAATAATTAAGCTATGCCTTTTCTTCGAGCACCATCTAACACCACCTCGCGTCTTCCTCTTTAAAATTTTCATTCATTTTTGTTTTCAAGAGTATGTTTGATTTATAGTGTTTGATTTTCAGCTTTTATTCATGAACTTAAAAAGAACTAATTAGTTATTTTAAAGATATTTGTTTGGAACCTTTAGACTCTTTAATCGCTTTAATAATAAAATCAAACTTTGGTATCAAAGTTAAGTTACGCTATGGCTTGTTCCCCGAACACTATCCAACTCCAGATCCTTAGATTGACAAAAGAAAATTATAATACATGATGCATCTAAATAAAAGTCCTTCTATGCTCCCAAGATATATGAGAATTTATAGAAGATGGATTTGTGGATCCAAGTCCGATAGAAAGAGCAATGAATGTAGAAGTAAGAAAATAACTCAAAGATAAAAAGAAGAATGAGAAAAAAACTTTATTCACTATCTACCAAGGGTTTAATGATACAATATTCAAGATTATTGCTCCAGCAAATACTTCTAAAGAAGTTTAAAAAATATTTTAAAAAGTATTTGATAGTGTGAAAACCTTCATGTACAAGTTTTACGAGTTGAGTTTGAAAAATTATAACAAGGTACTCCTGATTTTATTTCTGATTACTTCTAAAAAATTATTTCTATTGTTCATCAAATAAGACTAAATGATGAACAAGTGATCAAAGAGTAATAGAAAAAATATTAAGATCTCCATAGTCAAAGTTTAATTTTATTGTTATAACGATTGAAGAGTCAAAAGATTTAGAACAAATATCTTTAGAACAATTAATAGGTTCTCTTTAAGTTCATGAACAAAAGCTTATAATAAGAGGAGAAAAAAATCTATAAAGCAAGTATTATAAACCGAACTTACTCTTAAAAACTAAGATGAATCAAAATGAAAGAGGTCGTGAACAAAAATGAAGAGGTGGAGACTAATTAAAAATCTTAAAATAATGAAAATGACGGAGAAAATTCTAGCCAAAGAAACTAAGGTTATAGTAAGGATGTGGTCGAGGCCATGAACATTATAAAAATTTAAAATATACAAAATATAATGTTATATTTGTAAAAGGTATGGATACTACTCCTTTAAATGTTATTATAATTCTAACAATCAAGATGATAAGACAAATTTTGCTAAAAAATAAATAATAAAAATTAAATTTTATTAATAAGTTATAATAATTTAAAAGAAGATACATGGTATTTAGATAAGGGACTTCAAATCACATATGTGGTATCAACAAGAGAAACACATAAGGACAAACCAAATTTAAATATTGGAATCAAACTTGTTAAAGTATAGCTTCTTGTGACACAGAAGAAGCAATAGGGTCTGCATTACATAGAAAAAGCAACCTGCGTCTAAACCTGAAAATACCTCTTCATATCAAGCTTCCACAAATCACATGATAAATGATGAGTGATTATGCAGAATATTAGATGACATTAGCGGTGCTTGTTCGCCTGTCGTGAAGGCCCCAAATAGTTTGTAACCAATCCCATGATTCCAAACCTGGCAAAAAATCAATAGTTAGGTCGATACAAGAAAAGCAGCGTGGAAGTCTTCATTACTCCACGAGTGAACATTTGATGCTCATGCGTTGCGAGAAATCAGCCGACACAAATTTACAAGAGAAGTAGATCCAGATTGTTACTTACATGAAAGCCATAGACAACTGTTTAAAATCGTTCTCAAAATTCTTCATGTTTGCAAGAGACTGAGCACAGAAGATAATGGCCAGCCACGAACAAAGTTTGTACTGCAGGGAAAGCAAATTCATCATTTCTGAAGTATACATGCATAAGCAATGACCAACTAGCTAAATCCTATCATAGTTCTTTATAACTAACTAATTTACTAACCAGACAAAACTGACTGTGATGGTGGAAATTATAGTGTATGAGCAATCAAGCATAGAATCCCTGTCGAGGAGACGAAGAGAAACGATGGCAATATACATCACCATAACATAACAAAAATGTTATAATGACAACATTCAAGAATTTTTGGAAGTCCTGTTTACAGTTTTGGCAAGAAAAAGAAAAACAGAAAGTATGTCTGAAAACCATTCTAGGTAGAATGATGCATGCCGAAGATATCTAAGAATGGTATATAGCCTAAATCTTTTTGCATACGTATATGATATATAGAAATGCAACGTGTATAAGACATGCCAGGGTAAGATTGATATATGTCAATACTCGATGTCATATCCCATGATCATGCAAGTGATTTACATCTCTTAATAGATTTTGATTTATAGTAATGTTACTACTTAAAACCAGAATGTTGATATAACTTTTAATAAAACCGTCTAGAACGTGTTTTGTAATCTCTTTTTGTTCTTATTTTTCCAATGCTACTAACACATATACTTTATCTAAGCAAATAAAAAGGGAGAAAGCCTCCACAAAGTCGTGATTGCCATTTGATACGGCCAGATTCACAGTTCTATCGAGATGTCACGAGGATGCCAACATGTCAGAAAACAACAAAACAAGCTGATTGGATCTGCCATGTCATCGTAAAATCATAGTAGAAAGCATTCTTCGAATCAGAATTGATTCACAGAATATTTCCCTATGGTCCAACTTACGTATACCTAAAAGTAAACAGTTGTGATTCTTTATGAGACGATGTGCAATTAGCATGAAACGATCAGATACGACCTTAAGCCTTTATCTACATTCGAGAACCAGCTTTACCTGATATCTACAATTAGCATCATCATCATCATCATCTTCAAACTGCTCATCTTGACAGTTCGTTCTATGAATTGCTCATAGGGGGAAGAAGAAAGTCAAACGACCAATTTTACCTGCTCCAATTGTGAGAACCTAAAGGTCAAAACTTGCAGCTGAATATAAGGATTGAGGCCATTTTACTCTGATATTACATGATAGTCATCTATGTAACCCAAACAGTTATGACACAGTTGCTGGTTACTATTGTATGATCTTCATACTTTCTCTCTAAATGATAATGGGAGGTATCCTCACATTTAGGGCACCGATAACTCCGAAATCTTCATCCACGTTGTTCAATCCGATGGAGAATATCCCAAGGAAGAAGAAGAGAGTAAATCGTGGGCGTACCAATCAATGGAAGAAAGATTCCTTTGTTCTCATCCATAAAGTACGCTTAAATAAAAGAAATCGCGCACTTTCATCATACGAAAGAAGAGATTAGGCATCGATCTCGATAATTGTTGTCACAAACAAGAAGGGCAAAACATGGCAGATCCAATAAATTTCGACGCGAAAGGAAAAGAAAAGCCTAAGCAACAAACAAGGAATCGAGTAGAGAGACTAGTACACGCAACGTCACGCCGACGACGCCGCAGACGACGGCGAGGAAGCCGGCGTAGTCGATGGGGAGATCCTGCGGCGAAAGCGTGGCAGAGACATAGGGTTTCGCCGTGGACGGCTGCCTCGGATCGCTCGTCGCCTCCTTCATCGCGTCTCAGTCTCAGTTTCCTTCGCTTCCGCGGCTCCTCGCGTAGATCCGATGCAGAACGCTGCACTGAGGTTCGTGGAACCGTGGAAACACGGCATATGAGCGGATCACGACTCTGTCGGCTCTCCCGTAGAGCAGAAAGGGCCGGCGATGCAATCGGTTCGACTCGGCCTGATTTGATACAGTATTGGGCTAGATAGGCATGGCTCGCATCTCGGCTCGAGTCGAGCCGAGCCGGGTGGTCACGAAATAAAATCACAATATATATAATACACTCGACACGCCAATAAGCACAGTGGATTGTGTCATGAAACGTGGCGCTCGGGCCAACAGTGCCCGGTAGCCAGAGTGAGTCAACCTTGAAACTTTCTCTAGTGATGTGGCTTTCCGGAAACGTCAACTCATTATTTTTAATAAAGACTTTGATAGTTCGTTATATTTTTAATAAAAAATATTATAAAAATATTATCAAATATATTTTCATAAAATATTATTTAATATATTTTTAATAAAAAAAATATAAAAAATTATAATCTTTGTTTTTTATAAAGATTATCTTTATAATTTTTACCTATCATCTTTATAATTTTTACATATTGAAAAAATAATTAGGCATCGATTAACAACTCATATCTCGTTGCCTTTCTTGAAACATTTAATATGACATGATTTAGGATGTGATTCTATTTTGAATTTGAGCTTGAGCTTGTCTATCGCATCTTAAGATATAATATTTTCACAACTATCATTGTCAATAACAAGAGAATAAACTTTATCTCAAGACTTACAATATATCTTAAAAATATTATTTCGTAACCATTCTTCATTAGAATTATTCATTGGAATAGCAAGTGCTCTATGAATTAACAAGCATTTACCTTCTTCGGGTGTAATTTCTTTAGAAATCTCCTTGGGGTATTCATCATATATTGGTTTTCTAATATCTTTAAGTTGTTCATTGACTCTTTCTTCTTCGACAAAATTGACTCATGCATCAGCTTCTATTTGGGCACTTATTTATGTAGTGTCCTACTTGTTTGCATTTAAAGTAGAAAGGTGTGTCGTGCAACTAGATTATCCTCCACGATTGATAGGAGTTAGTTTGGATGTCTTTTTTCATAATTTCATTAATTTTTAATCTACTAACCTTATAAGGAGTAGAAAGCTTTTAAAAAAAATTGTAAATGAACATTAGAATACCTCTTTGCTCCATTTGTAGCAAGTTTTGTTTCAACTTTTAGCGCTGATTGATAAGTATTATATAACCTCCATAGTTGTATTTTCACTTCATCTAGAATCATAATTTGTAGGTAGTGGATATATTTTGCAACAAGTTATTCTTTCATCACTTTGAGTGTTATTTTGATCCATTAACTTATAAAATTCAACTTTTAGCGCTAATTGATAAGTATTATATAACCTTCATAGTTGTATTTTCACTTCATCTAGAATCATAATTTGTAGGTAGTGGATATATTTTGTAACAAGTTATTCTTTCATCACTTTGAGTGTTATTTTGATTCATTAACTTATAAAATTCTTCAGTGTAGTCAGTGATAATTTTGAACAAAGAATTTAAACGTAATCAAATAGAAGAAAATTCTTAAAAAAATGATATTTCATCTTCTGAAATATTCTTCCCTTTCCGAATGTGCATTTGTCATCTTGTCCCACCATATTAAAGCATAATATCGAAGCTTTGTAGTAATTATTTTTATTTTTATTTTTTTATCTTTAGGTATCTCTTGCTATTTTTTAAATATTATTATATTATAAAAAAAAAGATTTTAAACATAATTAGATAATTATATGGAAGAAAATTCTCATAGAGTCAAAATTTCTTCTTTTCTTTCCAAAGGCGTATCTCTTTTACCTTGTCCCACCAAATTGAAGCTTAACATCGAAGCTTTGTAGCCATTAATTTTATTTATTGGTCTTCAACCTATGCTTGTTCTCAAAAAAAAATTTCTAACGGTACTAAACAAATAAAAAAACTCTTCAAGTTGAAGTCGACTATAAAACTCCGATAACTCAATCTTCATATCATCGTTTGTATGAAAAAACCTCTCCATGGATGAGCTCACATATTTTTTCATCACATCCTCCTCTACTTCTTATAGTAGTCATAAGAAGAAAGTACTTTAAGAGCGTAATTTGATACTAAATAATATGAAACAAAATGAAGAAAGAATAAGAGGGTGAGAAAAAATAAAATAAAATATGAAAGAAACAAAAAAAAAAGAACTCTTCTTTTTTAGAGATAAATAAAAGCTAGTAGATCAAAATATAAAAGTTTGATAAGGTTCAAAAATAAAAATGTACCATCAATCTTCCTTCCTTCCTCCTATCACAATTTACTAAAAGTCAAACATAAATTATAATATAAATTAAATTTATAATGTATTATACTTTGATAATTTTAAAATTTTCATAATTATCTGAAGATACAAACTATTCTTTTAAAAATTAATAAGATTGAGCTTAAAATTTATTGTGTTACAACTTAAGGATCATTCAATGCTCACTATTACGGAAGATTATTTTTTTTCCTCGCGTAATTCATTCTAAATACTTCAAATCAAATTAACTTAATAAAAAAATCAGATATATGAAAAAATCCGATCAAAACCCAAACCTACCTCGAATACATATTTCATATATTTTAAAATTAATAAAAAATATTCAAATCCCATTTAAGATGGTTACTAAGTCTGGGATCAATAAAAATAAAATAATAAAATCCACGTCATCCATTTTAAGAAGCGTGTGAGAGAGTTGACATAATCCCTGACAGCTTTCAGGGGTGACTGTGTCCGTCTAATAGCTGACCGTTGAGATATTTCCCTGTTGCGTGTCGAAGGAATACTATATTTGTTGGCGATCGTACGGTAAAGACGAGGATCCGGTACGATGTGAGACAAGATAGGCCGTCTCTTCCGTCTCTTCCGACACTTCTCGCCCCAAGTCGTGACCCACTTGTTCTCTCACGACGCACACGAACAAACTAGAACGAGTCGAAACGATGCAACCAATTGGAACCCGACAACGTGGCGCGCTCTTTACCACCGGTTTCCATAAAACCGCCTCCTTCCTCGTCGAGTACTCGCCATCCCTCTCGCTCGATCTTTTTGGGTCGATCGATCGAGAGCGAGATGGGGAGGGGGAGAGTGCAGCTGAAGCGGATCGAGAACAAGATCAACCGCCAGGTGACCTTCTCCAAGCGCCGATCGGGGCTGCTGAAGAAGGCTCACGAGATCTCCGTCCTCTGCGATGCCGAGGTCGCCCTCATCATTTTCTCCGCCGAGGGCAAGCTCTATGAGTACGCCAGCAACTCCTGGTGCGGCTCCTCTCCCCTTGCACTTTCTCCTATCGCCTCTTCTTAGTTTTCCGAGTTCGATTCTGGAGTGCTTCGTTTCCTGTCATCGTCGCCGATGCTACAACATAAGTTGCATCTCCTAAAGATTTTGAAGCAACATCGGATGAAAAATGAGTGAGGATTTAGATTCAGCTTATGTGAACACCGCGCCATCCAGTCTGTTTCGTGTTCTTGAACCATACTGCTATGGTTTGATGAGGGACATGAACTAAATCGGTACTCGTAACCCTTGGTTTGTTCTTTCCTGTTTCGGGGAGAGTGCGACCACAATTAGAGAGTTGATCGGATGGCGATTACGGCTGTCAATTAGATTTACTACAATTCATTATGAAGCTGATTCCTAGTGAGTCCTCAGATCATTCTCCTGCCTTGTTCAAGCGGTTCTAGGGTTTCTATTCCTTGGTGTTCTTATTCTTTTTCTTGCTCCTATAAGTATCATTATCTGTTTAGAGATAGTTGAAAATAATTAAGTCTCAGTAACTTGTAGTATGTAATCTTGTACTTATTGTTTTGTTTTCCCCTCGAAGAAAAGGCTTCTTGAAGCTTCAACTAATCTCTCTAGCGGACACGGGTTGTGTAGCGTACCCTTCTGGTACAAGTCCGTAAGATGAATGTTACATGTATAGCCAAATCACCTCTTAGGCATTAATAGATTATTAATTATATTGTTTTGCTGTTTATATCAGAATTATGAAGTATTGAATTTAGATGGAGGGCGAAGTTTTCCTCTAATATCAGTGTGTTTGTTGTTTCTTTTGCAATTTTAAATTGTGATAAAGAATGTGTACATGAGGTTATTTCTAGTTATTCATAAACCTTTCTTCATCTTTTGTCATTTGAGAGAAAGTAATCGCTTAACATCCACCATTCCTTCTATAAGGATGGCAAATCTTTTCTTAGTATGGAAAGATTAAGTTTAAACTATGACGCTAGTTTACTTTGAAGCTACTTCAGACAGTCAGAAATGTAGTGCAGGTTCCAAACCCTACGAACACATAAATGTAACCCATTGACCTAACCATGCCCTTGTTGCATTTTATATACCTCTTTTATTAGGACCAGCCTTTTCCATTTCCTAGATGATTGCTCTCAGGATGGTTTATATATATGTATGACTTGACTTAATGATTGTCTATGAGGATATTGTGAATAATTTCAGATATTTACTGCCAAATCTACCAGGAGGCGAGGGTAAAACAAAAGAAGATATGCACCTTTAAAGTCTCATCGATGGATGAAACTGCATACTTGTGCATTATGTTTTTTTCCTTCAATGTTATTATCCTCTAATTCACAACACGTCTCCAGCAGCTGAAATTGGAAATTTATTCCATTTTTTTTTTAATTTTAATGATTATCTCCACATATGAAAAATCGAATACATAGATTGTCTACAAAATTTTATTGGCGTTCCTTCCTTGAAAAGATAAACTACCTAAATTCATGTTTGATGCACTTTGGAAAAGATCCTTGAGGAATAATAATATTGTTTGTTATGCAGCATGGAAAAGATCCTTGAACGTTACGAACGTTACTGCTACGCTGAAAAGGCAATTGCTTGCTCAGATCCTGGACCTCAGGTGCGAGGATGACAAACTCATATGCATCCTACAGCTGACAATACACATCTAATCCAAATTTTGTGCCTGATTCTGGGCACTTAATGATAGTATGCTAAGCATTATGCTTTCTTCTGCGTTGTTTATGATGTTTTTAGTTTAATACTAGTGCTGCTATTACAGTAGGATTATTTCGAATATGATAGCTCACAGTTTCCTCACTTTATAGGACAAATAATGTGACAAAAACTCAACCCTCTTTTTTACAGAAGTGTTCAATAGTATATATTCTAACACATGAAGCTTTTGCAAATTCTGACCGTGAACCTTCGGACCAAAATCTTCTAATGTAAAAAAGGAGAAAGAAAAGCAGAAAATGCTAAATAAAATGGAAATATTAGAGTTTCTCTCTCAGAGCGCTATACCTAAAGTATGCAATCGTTTGTCAATATATAAAAGACACTTGAGTCTAGCTCCATGTGTTTCAGTGCTGATAAAAAATAATAATCATATCATTCCCCATTGTGCTTGGAGTAAGGCTTTGTCTGTATGAGAGCATAAAGTTCATCTGGAGACCTTAATCATTATTGCTTATTTAAAAAATGATAAAGTGATACCTCAGATGATTTTTTTTTTTTTTATCCTTGAGAATGCATTGCATATAAGAAGCAAGCTGTGGGTTGCGTTGGGTGCTGTGAACGTCTTTTGTCATAAGCGAACACATAATACAATAGGATGCTTTAGTTGCATGAAGCGTCTTAGTTGCTCTTTTCTCCTGAGAAAATGTATCATGTGCAAGAGGCATATTAGGTGCTTTAAATATTTTTGTTAATCATGAAGTGTGGAACCTATTTTGATAGTCTTAGTCAGGGGAGGGGTTGATTAGATGATACTTATGTTGGTGATTTTTCGACTTTAGATGAGAGGGGAAAGGTTTTGGTCTCATCTCTAGGATCAAGCTATTGGTAGCTGGTGTTGGCTTCTTCGATAATGAGACTGACATCCAGCCACATGGATTGTTTTTTAGTTCTCGATTCTATTGACCTTTGGGATCTTTTTAGGGACATGTGATAGATTGAAACCTAAACCTAATATCTATTCAACGTTATGTTATAAACCAAAAGGATATTGAGCACAATCGAAAATGTAATTCCGAATATGGCATATAGATCCATCATCCCGAGTAGGAGATGGAATTACAAGTGAATCATATCAAAATTTATCATTGGATTAACATAGTTGTCAATCAAGCTTGTCTTATGAAAGATAATAAGATAAATGATGTAGGCCAAGTTATATGTATCAAGCATTATCCTTTTCAATAAAATGTTTAGGATTTAGATCGACATAACTATGACATTAGGTCAGGGTATCCGACCTCCTATGTTAAAGTTTTTTATGGGCCTTCGTTGAGTCGATGTCTTTTTTTCAATGTTACCTCGAGTATATGCCTTTTTGGTAGAAGAATTGTCCCTCGCAAGGTTGGTCTATAGATGATTATATCGATTTATATTTTAATGGGATTCTAAGATTGGAAAGAAGGATAGTGTTGCTTTTGAATATACTTTCCAAAGTGTTATTATGTTCTTTAATTTATATTTATATTATCTTATTGGCATGGACTTCAACGAGGTTCTTTTTGAAGTTTTCTTTCTTTGATCTGAAGGAAGATCTTTGTCTCAAAGGTGTTGAAAGAGAGTAAAATCCATTCTTGGGTGTAGGTTTCTTAGAGAATCTTCCTCCACGAGATGGTGGTTGAGGTTGGTAATGCTTATTCTCCTTTGGATGTTGCTTTACGTCCATGTCTTTCTTTCTCGATAGGAGAGTCTCAACAATATATATTTATTTGCTTTCTATAATAGTGCAAGGAGCTTTCTTCAAGATCGACTAAAGAAATCTAGATGATTTAAGGTTATTGATGAAAGCGTGGGTCAACATGGATAAATTTGGGTTGGCCACTTGAGAAGTTTTATTGTTGAATCTTATGAGGTAGTTGGTTAAGGATTTATCCTCATCTTATCGAATGATCAACAGCATTGCTGCTTCATCGAACATTGATTGCTAATGAAATGAAGGTCAAGCTCTTTTGCCGATTTTTCAAATGATATTATTGAGGCAGGAACAAGGTGGTTACTGTTTTTGAAATATGTGTAACACAAAACTGACATTTGGTTTCAGTTATATATAATGTAAACAAAATATGTATTTGTCCATGCTACTAAATATTCATTGTGATAACAAAATCTGTGACTGATCTTTTGCTTAATGGTACGTAGGGCAACTGGTACAGAGAATATGCCAAACTTAAGGCTAAGTTTGAGGTTTTGCATAGAAGCCAAAGGTAACAAACTTTGCTCAGTCTTTGAGTTGAATGCACGACGACATGCTGATATCCTGATTTCAGGCATCTCATGGGAGAACAACTTGACTCATTGACCGTCAAAGAACTCCAACAATTAGAACATCAGCTTGAAACTTCTATGAAGCAAATTAGATCAAGAAAGGTAATAAAGCTCATTATTCAAAACAGAATAGGCATGCAATATTTTCTGCAGGGACGATGCACAATGCTCACAGTTGCTCACGGAGCTTCTTCCTTGTGCAGACACAAATAATGCTCGACTTTGTAGCTGAGCTCCAAATAAAGGTAATCTCCGAAAGTTCTAAGAGAGTGTGAATGGAACTTATTATTGCTGCATTGTATCTGTTGATGATGCATTAGGTATCTTTAAAAAGCATTTAGTACATTTAGTTTCTCCAACCATATATTACAAAAAGTTCAGCGGTGATCAGCAACAGTATCCATGCTTGAATTTTCATTAGCACGATCATCATATGTCAGATTTTGTGTTAGCTTATAAAAGATGTTCACTGTTTTTTGATGAAAAGCAACATGTTAACAACTTTTTGGAATGAACTGTATTATGATTTTGGAACCATCATCCACATGCAATGAAAAATTTTCATTCCGTGCGGAATATATAACATCATATGAAGGTTAAATACCTTTATGGTACTCAACTTTTATGTTGAATACCTTTATGGTTTCTTCCATCCTATCTTTGGAAGCAAGGGTTGTAGCAGCACAAAATCAATAAATTCCTTTCACAGTGACATGCAGTTTCATATTATTATGCTAAAGTCATTTTCGTTAAATTTTAAAAAATAATTCTTATTGCTTATCCTAGAGGAAAACTATGTCGTAACAAATCAACCGTAGCAAGTGCTTGTCAAACCAAAAAGAGATCTATCTTAAGCCAAATAGGGAATGCTACACAAAGGATTTGTTGAATCTCGTATTTTGATGATGAAACTACTTGATATATGTTTATGATTTAATCTGCGTTTTGAGTGACGCAGGATGCTTCGATCAGGATGAGACAATTAAAGCAGGAAAATCATGTTGTGCCGAAGGAACATGTCAGAAGATTGGACGTCGGGCTGGTAGATCGGTCGACGTATCGACAGAAGGCTCCGGGCAGTGGACTCGGGCATCGGGCCAAGAAGAGCGGTTATTGTGCCAAGGATATCGGAGTTGCGGAGTCAACTGACCGATTGGGCAATAGGCCGCAGGAGAGGACGATGCGCCGAAGAATCAGACGAAGCGTCGAGGGACCAATGACATGCCGGAGAACTTGGTTAATTGCTTAGGATTAATTGTCTCGATCGAAGTTTTGTTTTAAGTGTGCAGGATTAACTACGATGAAAGTTAGACAAGCAGCAGGAGTTGCGCCGGAGTCAAGATCATGATCACGTTGGGAGTTCGAGAGTTCGACGGAAGTTCGGACGGTCGTCGGAGGTTCTGCGAGAACAGATCCGAGAAGTCCAGAAGCTTGCCAAGCGAAGCTCGTCGGAACTCGCCAAGTGGATCGTCGCAAAGTCCAGGAGTTTGCCGGAAGTCCGCAGAAGAATCACCGAGGGTTCATCGGATGATCGACGGAAGTTCGCCGGAAACTTGCCGGAAGAAGCGATTGACGCATCGGAGCAAAGCTGCAGAAATTGTCTTAGATTTAATCGTAGTTAGCATGTTGATTAAGTTGGAAAATGGGAGGTGATCCCATTAGCTTAATCTTGGGGCAATTGGGCCCCTGAAAAGATTGAAATTGGGCCGAATGGAGCTAACCATTCGGACCCTGATTGCACCAGGAGGTGCAACCGCCTAGGCCAGGAGGTGGCACCGCCTGGGCTAAGTCTCCCAGCGAGACTGGGCGGTGCAACCGCCCCAGTCAAGAGGTTCAACCGCCTGAGCTCAGTCTTCGAGCTAGACTGGGCGGTGCAACCTCCCTGACAGAGAGGTAGCACCGCCTGAGCTCGGTCTTCGAGCTCTGGCAGAGAGGTGCAACTGCCTCAGTCAAGAGGTGGCACCGCCTGGGGCTTAGTCTTCGAGCCAGACTCAGGCGGTGCAACCGCCCCTGACAAAGAGGTGCAACCGCCTGGGCTCAGTCTCCGAGCTCTGCCATGCGATGCAACCTCTCCAGTCAGGAGGTGCAACCGCCTGATCTCGGAATTTCGGGATTTGATCGTTTTGAGCTCCAAATTTGAATTGGGTTGGGGCCTATAAATACCCCACCCATTCAGCACAGAAAGAGCAAGAGACAGACCTACACCGAAATCTTGATTCTTTCTGTGATTCTAAGAGCTCAAAATTGTTGTAAAGCCTTTGAGTCTCCTCCTTCTGTTCTTTAAGCTTCTGAATTGTAAAAGTGAGGAGAGAAAGGTTCTGTAAGGGTTGTCTCCTGAGCCCATCAAAAGGAGTGAAACTGTAAAAGGGCAGTTGGCCTTCGCCCATTGAAGGAAGGCAGCTAGTTGACGTCGGTGACCTCGTCGGAGGAGGAAGCCAAAAGTGAGTAGGTCAAGACTGACCGAACCACTCTAAATCTCTGGTTTGCTTTTATTTCGAGTACCTTATCATTACTGCAAACCTCCTACATAACTACTGCTCTCTGTGCCTTTACGAATAAGTTCTAAGTGCTGATCTTTTCGAATATGCATTCAGACGTAAATCTGTGTTTTTCGTACGATCAGCTTACGTTTGTGTTTTGATTCTGCAAAACTGTCTTCTGCGCTTTTATGAACTAGCTTCTAAGTTTAGATCCCTTTGAAACTGTTTTAGACGCAAACTACGTTTAGACGTAAAACTGCGTTTAAACGTAAACTGCGCAAACTGTGTTTAAACATAAAATTATGTTTTAGACGTAAACTTCTTTTAAACGTAAAACTACGTTTAGACGTAAAACTACGTTTAGACGCAAACTGCGTTTAGACGTAAAACTACGTTTAGACGTAAACTGAGTTTAGACGCAAAACTGTGTTTAGACGCAAACTGCGCAAACTGTGTTTAGACATAAAACTATGTTTTAGACGTAAACTACTTTTAGACGCAAACTGCGTTTAGACGTAAAACTGCGTTTAGACGCAAACTGAGTTTAGACGCAAACTGCGTTTAGACGCAAACTGCGTAAACTGCGCTTAATCTTAAGATCGACTTTTACATCGAAATCGCTTTTATTGAACAAACGCAGCTTTCGTTTTTAATCGCTGAAAGATTTCCGCTGCACTAATTCACCCCCCCCCCCCCTCTTAGTGCTCTCGATCCTAACAATTGGTATCAGAGCAGGGTATTTCTCATTTCGGATTTACACCCGAGAGAAATGGCTCTTCAAGAGGGCTTTTCGGTCTTTCGTCCATCGTTCTTTAACGGATTGGACTTTACTTATTGGAAAACTCGAATGAGAGTTTTCTTGATTTCTCTAAATCTGGATTTATGGAATATCGTTGAAAATAGTTTTCAACTTCCCTCTAAACCGACGAACAAATGGTCGGATTTGGAGAAGAAGTATTTCTCTTTAAACGCAAAGGCTATGAATGCCTTATTTTGCGCTTTGGACAAAAATGAGTTCAATCGGATTTCTACATGCGAAACAGCTTTTGACATTTGGCGAACACTTGAAATCACGCACGAAGGAACTAGTAGTGTCAAAGATTCGAAAGTTAACTTTTTATTGTATGATTTCGAGCTTTTTCGAATGCAACCAAGCGAGACTATAGGCGACATGTACACCCGTTTCACGGATGTCGTCAATAGTTTAAGAGCTCTTGGAAAATGTTTTTCGGACTTTGAACTCGTAAACAAGATTTTGCGTTCTCTTTCTAAGAAGTGGGATTCAAAAGTAACTGCAATACAAGAAGCTAAAAACCTAAACAACTTACCACTTGAAGAACTAATTGGTTCATTGATGACATATGAAATGGTGCACAATGCACATGATGAGGACAATGATGAACAAAACAACCTTCCAAAGAACAGGAAGGATTTGGGACATAGAACATTTGAAGACCACTCGAGCATAAGCTCAAGTGATGGTGAACTTAAACTACAAATGAAACGAAAATTAAAAAGCAAAAAGAATCGAACTACTTGCTTTAAACGCAAGAAGAAGAACAAAAATTGGGGTGAATCGAGCTCCTCCGAAGAAGAGAAAGTCAACAAAAGCAAGGCGGCAAACTACGCCTTAACAGCCTACAATGATGAGGTAATCGAAATCCCCCTAATTTATTTTGAAATTACTTGATGCTTTCATGATGTATTTTTCTCTTTTAGTTTAGAATTAATTTTCTTAAAAATTACATGTTAAAAAAAAAATTATTATGATCATACTAAGTAATTTCGAAAATGATAATATTACATATTTTATGATAAACAAATAAAATGACCTTGATTGAAAATATGAAATCATGGTTAAGAAGTAATAATGTGTATTACGTTGATTTCCATTGTTATTTCTCGTTTTTTATTAAAGATCATGTTTGTTTTGAAGAAATGCATAATGATGAAATTAAATATTTTGATTAACAATTTTATGCATGAGATTTTAAGCCGATGATAAGCATGTGTTATTCTCATGAGTATATTTGAAAAACTATGGCAAAAATGTGCTCGAATGCATGAACGTGTTAAGATTATTTTTCGGACATTCTTGATTCAATGTTCAAAACACTTAATTGCCATGATGATTTTACACTATAACATGTTGGAAATTATATGTTTTGGATACATAAATTTTTATGATCATGAGCATGTTTTATCTTCATAATTGAACTTGAAAATCTATAGCAAAATCTTATCCGAATGCATGAAAGTACTAATTTCATTTTCGGATTCACTTAACAATTGGTATCCTAACAATCGGATTTTCTCATACACTTATGAAAAATATTTTTCTAAAATGGATTTGATGAAATGATTCCTGCTTATAAATTCCATCTTGAAATATGAATGATAGTGTCTTTGCTTGCAAAGATTTGTTTCACATACATATCTCCTATGATTCATGTGCAGAAAAAGAATTTATAAATCATAATACAATGAGATTTCTTATGCAAAAATAAAGTGCTTTTGTGATTCTTTGCTAAAGAGAATAATTATTAAAATCATGATCTTGATAATTATAACATGAAGCTCTTTATAAATCAAGATCGTTCATTATGCTCCCTACATTTATCAAAAAGGAGTTCTTCAAATGAAATGCAACTTGTCTTTAGATTTCATGATATTTTATGAATTTCGAAATTAATTTTAATGACTTGATTATGAGTTTCAAGTTGACGATTTGATTTGAATAAGTTATGTCTAAATCATAATCATGATCTTGCAAAATTGAAATCACAAATAATATCTTTTGGTATTCATAAATTGATACTCACAATATGAAAGTATTGGTATTCATGACTTGATTTTGATTGAAACATTACATGCTTAAATTAATCATTCTTCTATGTTTCAAAAATTCTTTAAATGCCTTATGTGATGACTGAAAATTAATTTGCTTTATGATGAATCACGAATTATGACTTGATCTATGATATTGAAATATTTTAATCATGATTCTTGGTTATATAATTACTTTGCCCTATTAAAAGGATTTGTTGAATGGATCATGTCCTTCTTAAACTTTCTTGATATCATGACAAGATTTTGTAATATGGCCTATATAATAATTAAAAATTTTTGGTCATTGATTTCTCCCTTCTTTTCGACAAAAACAAAGGGGAGAAAGCTTTTGCTAATTAGAACATGCAAAGAAAAGCAAGTGCAATCTTGCACATGAAGCAAGTGTTGAATTGCCATGATTGAACCTAAGAATCTTGCTATGCTTTTGTGCTTATATGTTGTGATGAAAATATAGCTTCATGTTATAAAAACTTGCATATATTTTAAAATAGCTAGAGCTACTTCTCCTTTTGTTGATGATAAAGGGGGAGAAATATATGAATTGATACTATAAGTGCCATATTTAAATTTTCATCATGTTAAGATATCAAGAACTTGCATCGTAATTCTACTTGATGATATCTTGTCATGTGATGAAATGCTACGATTTGTTGCTAAAATGATGCATGCAATACTTATGCTTTCTACGTAATGTATTGCATATGATATGAACCGATTAAAATTGCCTTGATTTGAATTCAAGGTTTATCTCAATTATGGAATTTTGAAATAAAAATGATTACTCACCTTTGTCATGATTTAGAAATTGACAGAAAGGGTTTTCCCTTCTTTTTGACAATGACTAACGAGGAGATAACTTGCATGCACAATTCAAGAAGAAAGCAAATTTTCACTTCTCAAAAGAGAAGAAATTGCTATCTTGAACATCTTAAGAAACAAAAAGAACAAAGGTGCTATCTTGCCTATCTCAAGAAGCAAAACATGCTAACTTGCGCATCTAGCAAAGTGGACAAAATTTTCATATTTCAAGAAGCAAGAGTTGCCTTCTTAAACATCTCTAATTTGCTAGCTTGCATGATGTAGAACTTGCTATCTTGAACATCTCTAATTTTCATACCAAGTGCTATCTTGTATGCTATAAAACTTGCATATCTAAAACTTGATAGCTTGAATATTCTAAGCATGATTCAACACTTGCTATATTTTCTAGCAAACTTGCATGATGATAAAACTTGATATTATGTTTTTCATGCAATGAGTTGAACCAATATCACAAACAATTGATTGTGGTACTTCTCCTTTTTGTTGATGACAAAGGGGGAGAAGTATGTTGATGAAAGTATGTTGATGACATGACATGTGATACATAAGTTTATGCATATGTTCATGTTGACGTGTTGCAAGTATTCATGATGAATATTGCAATGACTTGAATTCAGTTTGAATTCAAGGTTCTATCAATATGGCATATTGATAGGGGGAGTTTGTTTAAACTCCGGGAGTTAAGTTTAACTCCGTCATCAAGTGGTTGTCATCATAAAAAAGGGGGAGATTGTTGAATCTAGTATTTTGATGATGAAACTACTTGATATATGTTTATGATTTAATCTGCGTTTTGAGTGACGCAGGATGCTTCGATCAGGATGAGACAATTAAAGCAGGAAAATCATGTTGTGCCGAAGGAACATGTCAGAAGATTGGATGTCGGGCCGGTAGATCGGTCGACGTATCGACAGAAGGCTCTGGGCAATGGACTCGGGCATCGGGCCAAGAAGAGCGGTTATTGTGCCAAGGATATCGGAGTTGCGGAGTCAACTGACCGATTGGGCAATAGGCCGCAGGAGAGGACGATGCGCCGAAGAATCAGACGAAGCGTCGAGGGACCAATGACATTCCGGAAAACTTGGTTAATTGCTTAGGATTAATTGTCTCGATCGAAGTTTTGTTTTAAGTGTGCAGGATTAACTACGATGAAAGTTAGACAAGCAGCAGGAGTTGCGCCGGAGTCAAGATCATGATCACGTTGGGAGTTCGAGAGTTCGACGGAAGTTCGGATGGTCGTCGGAGGTTCTGCGAGAACATATCCGAGAAGTCCAGAAGCTTGCCAAGTGAAGCTCGTCGGAACTCGCCAAGTGGATCGTCGCAAAGTCCAGGAGTTTGCCGGAAGTCCGCAGAAGAATCACCGAGGGTTCATCGGATGATCGACGGAAGTTCGCCGGAAACTCGCCGGAAGAAGCGATTGACGCATCGGAGCAAAGCTACAGAAATTGTCTTAGATTTAATTGTAGTTAGCACGTTGATTAAGTTGGAAAATGGGAGGTGATCCCATTAGCTTAATCTTGGGGCAATTGGGCCCCTGAAAAGATTGAAATTGGGCCGAATGGAGCTAACCATTCGGACCCTGATTGCACCAGGAGGTGCAACCGCCTAGGCCAGGAGGTGGCACCGCCTGGGCTAAGTCTCCCAACGAAGCCAGGAGGTGCAACCGCCTGAGCTCAGTCTTCGAGCTAGACTGGGCGGTGCAACCTCCCTAACAGAGAGGTAGCACAGCCTGAGCTCGGTCTTCGAGCTCTGGCAGAGAGATGCAACCGCCTCAGTCAAGAGGTGGCACCGCCTGGGGCTCAGTCTCCGAGCCAGACTCAGGCGGTGCAACCGCCCCTGACAGAGAGGTGCAACCGCCTGGGCCCAGTCTCCGAGCTCTGCCAGGCGATGCAACCTCTCCAGTCAGGAGGTGCAACCGCCTGATCCCGGAATTCCGGGATTTGATCGTTTTGAGCTCCAAATTTGAATTGGGTTGGGGCCTATAAATACCCCACTCATTCAGCACAGAAAGAGCAAGAGACAGACCTACACCGAAATCTTGATTCTTTCTGTGATTCTAAGAGCTCAAAATTATTGTAAAGCCTTTGAGTCTCCTCCTTCTGTTCTTTAAGCTTCTGAATTGTAAAAGTGAGGAGAGAAAGGTTCTGTAAGGGTTGTCTCCTGAGCCCATCAAAAGGAGTGAAACTGTAAAAGGGCAGTTGACCTTCGCCCATTGAAGGAAGGCAGCTAGTTGACGTCAGTGACCTCGTCGGAGGAGGAAGCCAAAAGTGGAGTAGGTCAAGACTGACCGAACCACTCTAAATCTCTGGTTTGCTTTTATTTTGAGTACCTTATCATTACTGCAAACTTCCTACATAACTACTGCTCTCTGCGCCTTTACGAATAAGTTCTAAGTGCTGATCTTTTCGAATATGCATTCAGACGTAAATCTGTGTTTTTCGTACGATCAGCTTACGTTTGTGTTTTGATTCTGCAAAACTGTCTTCTGCGCTTTTATGAACTAGCTTCTAAGTTTAGATCTCTTTGAAACTATTTTAGACGCAAACTACGTTTAGACGTAAAACTGCGTTTAGACGTAAAACTGCATTTAAACGTAAACTGCGCAAACTGTGTTTAAACATAAAACTGTGTTTTAGACGTAAACTTCTTTTAAACGTAAAACTACGTTTAGACGTAAAACTGCGTTTAGACGCAAACTACGTTTAGACGTAAAACTGTGTTTAGACGTAAACTGAGTTTAGACGCAAAACTGTGTTTAGACGCAAACTGCGCAAACTGTGTTTAGACATAAAACTGTGTTTTAGACGTAAACTACTTTTAGACGCAAACTGCGTTTAGACGCAAACTGAGTTTAGACGCAAACTGCGTTTAGACGCAAACTGCGTAAACTGCGCTTAATCTTAAGATCGACTTTTACATCGAAATCGCTTTTATTGAACAAACGCAGCTTTCGTTTTTAATCGCTGAAAGATTTCCGCTGCACTAATTCACCCCCCCCCCCCCCTCTTAGTGCTCTCGATCCTAACAGGATTAACTTTCACATCATTGTAACAACTTGGGAGAAATTGACATGGAGCCAGATAGCTTGCCCCTATAATTACAAATAATGCTAGTAACGAGTCATTCCAACGGTAAAGAGCAAAGTATCAAGTGATGAAGATATATATATATATATATTGGAAAATTACAAAAATATAGAAAAATGGTTGCCTATGAACGGCTATTTGAGATGGTTGTTTGTTATTTCTACTCTTATCGTTTGGGCTTGTGCATGATCCATGGTTTTTTTTTTTTTCCCTACTGACACGTTCTTGTGCACAGGAGAAGTCACTGCGGGAGCAAAACAAGATATTGGAGGAGGAGGTCAGCTACTGTTATCATCTCTTCCGTGTGAATAAAATTTCCAAGTGATAATGCATTCATCTATATTATCGTCTGAAGCAGCTGATGGAGAAGCAGAAGCTCATGGCTCCGTCCCACCAAGCACAGAGGCAACAGCAAAACCAGCTCCCATCAAGCTCGTCTTCACCGCCCTCATTTCCGATAGCCGGATTGATAGCTGAATCCAACCCTATTCTAAGCATCGGGTACCTCCTGAAGGCACGGATTTGCCTTTCTGAATTGCTCTGAGACTTTTTGTCACCGATTACTACATCCATGATGCAGAACTTTCCGAGGAAGGGGATCAGTGGATAGCGAAGCAGCAGCACAAACCCAGGTACGAAACACCAGCAGCTTGTTGCCGCCAATGGATGCTTGGCCATCCGAATGGTTAACTTCCATGTGCAACCTGAAGCTGTAGGTTGTGAATGGTACGACGATGGTGTTAGGCTACTGCTTCCACAAGCATGCACTTGAATATGGTCAGTATATATTATTCTTAGGTGTCCTAGGCGTATATTATCAATCAGAGAATCCTAGGACAAGATGGTTATGCAATCATATAAGTGTGTCTCGTGCATCCAACTCCCGTGCTCTCACTCTTGCAGATGTACAGGAATATATATGGCCACCATAAACAGCCTGACATGGGCTTCACTTCAAATGTTTGTGTTTGTCTTCTAATCACATCAAGTATTTAGCAGAGTTGACTAACATCAGCCTTGATGTTGTTTTCTCGTGTATGCAGAAGTAGCCAATAAGCATCATTTATGTAATAATAAGATGATGCATGGCTATGATGTCGCTATATATCAGGGATGCTAGGCTCCATGGCATTCTTGTGTAAAAGGCAAAGGTTGGGATATTTGCAGCTGCCATATTTGCAATGGCAATTTAGGCTACAGTTTCATTATTTATTGTTATTATTTTACATTCTATGACTTGCTAATTAGCAAAAATAGTTATTACCGGAAAAAGTTCAAAGTGAAGTGTTGTCTCCGATGTCAGACAGGTGATGGTAGATTCACAAGCGACGGACATGGTGCTTTACCACAATACAATACGTGTTGGTGCAGTTAATGAGAAAAGATGTTACCGTATGTGCAGATTTGAATCAGATAAGATCAAGAAAGACTTGTGAGGTATGAATTGTTCAGTTTGATTGTTGCTTTTTTTATTCATTAAGAAGTCAATTCTTGAAACTGAAATCAGAAACGAAATACAAGCAAACTAATAATCTCGGCTCCGTTTATAATATACATAATTAATAATTATTGCAACATGGTCAGTTAAATATCATTTATAATATTTGTTATCATTGTTCTAAATATCTATGGCATCAGTATGCACCAATCGGCCTGATCTTGAATCAGAGAATTTTATCCAATTAACATCTAAAATCAAATTCCTTTCTATCTTCTGTTCCTCTTCTTCTTCTTGTCTACCGAAGTATCAAGATTTCAAATCATATTTAATACAATAAAAGGTGTCATTACTCATGATGATCCAGATAGGCTGATCATGAGTTACAGAAACTATTGGTGATCCAGGATGGATCAACATGAGCTTAAAATAACGTATTTCCCTATATTTGACAATGAAAGAAGGATTTTTTTATTTATTTTTTCTAATAGAGAAGAATTCGGGGCCTTGGAAGAAAATTGTTTATATGCAACTATACATTGAGTAATAGACTGATATAAGTCTTAAGATTCAACATTAATACTGCAAATTATCCATGCAAGCATGTCTAAGGCCCAATTTTTCTTTCTATGTTTCTGAATTAAGTAACTTGAAAAAAAAAATACAAAATAAAACAAGCATTTTAATCTCATGTTGACAGAATAAAAGTACGTTAAATCCACTTTTTCTTTCTCAGAAGAAAGAAACAACAAAATTAAAATGAGACGAAGTGTTATCTATCATTCATCTTTCGTTTAAACGTTGATCACATCTATGTGAGCGTTGCAGCTTCCATTGAGGGAATCGGGATTCACATTTCTTCGTTAAATTGCACCATCTACAAAAAGCCAAAGAAAAGGACAGAAATCAGAATAAGGCGTATCCAAAATTGATTTCAGCTACACTGTCAGATGTTGCTATCTATGTCACAACAACAATAACAGGTCACATAGTCCTAACTAATTAAGATGATACTAATTGTTTCACATTTTCTAACTATAAGATTTATAAATCTTCTTGGGACAGCGATTTTTCTTTATTTAATCTTCATCTATAATATCTAATTGTTCATAAATATCCAAACATTCTCTATATTCTCATTTCCGAGACGCCCACCACTCGGAATTAAAAAGCATCACTGAGAAGTTAACATACTTTATAATGAATCCTTGTTTTATTTCTTCAATCATTTTTGAACTTTTGTAGTTGTAATAAGTTGTTTGACCTCAAATGTCTCAACAACAGCATCTTACAGATCAGCATACATCTTAATACTCTACTGCCAGCATCTTACAGATCAGCATCACCCTTCTCTCCTCTCAAACCTGTAATCTGAATTGCCACACCTTGATTCATATTTGGAGGTTGGACATATGTCGAAAATCACTGTTAATGTATCATTCTTGAACTGTTCTAAATGTATAAGTTCCATGAACGAAATCATTTTGGTGATCATTCTTTTCTTCTCCCTAAATAGTGCCATGTCCATAATTGTTATGAGAAATAAAAAGGTGCTATAATCTGCATCAATTGTGTTCTACTTTATAATGACCATAGTTTGTATGTCACTGAATGACATCAGTGATGCCATTGAAAAGTCTTCTTGATTTCTTAAAGGAGATACCAGGAAGAATTGATGAATGAGACATGCCAGGCCAGTTAGTTGAAGTTATAATTCTAGTGCTAGCAAAGTAGCTGAACTGTAATGCCCTTCCGCCATTACAAAAACCTATATCTACTAGTCTGCAGGCAATGACTCCTCTGGTATGTGAGAACTTAGAAAGGTTCTAGTATACAATAACAAGCTAAGCTGTATTCTGCACTTTTTTTCCTACTTAATTCTGCCAAATCTACCTAAAACCACTATGCTATACACTAATTGAAATTAGAAACTGAATTTATAAGAGAGTCATAGACAATTGAGATGGACTGGATGAACAAACTTAGTTGAAATAAACAATAATTACAGTAGCACTTGGAAGAAGGGTTGTTACCTTGCTGCAGATTGGACAGGATTCACTTCTCTCCAACCATTCATATATACAGCTAAGGTGGTAAATGTGAGTGCACTTCAAAGGAATCCTTGGATTTTCATATGTGTACTCTGCAAAAAATAAAATAAAACAAGGACAACAAGAAGTGAAATCCAGGTCGAGCCTAATAATTTGTCAATTTTGGTGGTAAATGTGAGTGCACTTCAAAGTAATTCTTGGATTTTCATGTGTACTCTGCAAAAATAAAATAAGTACAACAAGAAGTTAAATCCGGGTGGAGCCTAATAATTTGTCAATTTTGGTGGTAAATGTGAGTGTACTTCAAAGTAATTCTTGGATTTTTGATATGTGTACTCTGCAAAAAAAAAAAAAAAAAACTAAGTACAAGAGGAAGCGAAATCCAGGTGGAGCCTAATAATTTGCTATTTTATTAGTATTTGGACAGTTCCGATGGTTGAAATGAAACTCATGATTGCTTTCTTTCCTTTAACACAATCTGCTGAACCTTACAATATAATCATCATAAACCTGTTGAATTAAGCAATAATGTACAAGGAGAATATAATCAGTTGAAGCTCAAAAGTGAAAAAAGCAGCTCGCCATGTACAAGTAGACTAAAAAAGACAGTCCAGTGTGCGAGGCTACTGCTAATGCAAGGTATGGGAAGGAACAATGCATGTAGCCTCACCTGTACAAGTAGAGAATGATAAGGATGAAGATTATAATATCTTACTTCCTGCAAGAACTTGATTGTTCTTGCTCAATTGCAAATCCAAATTTGTCTATGAAAAAATAATCTAATTGTACCTATGATCAACTTCCAATTTGCAGCACTAATATATGCAAAATTTATGTGACCGGCTGGTCCTAAGCAATATAAATTCATAGGGCCTTATCGATAAGAAATAGAAGATCTCAAGAACTCGTGACAAAATAGCTAAACAGTCATTAATATATCTATACATTTCCATTCAACGTACCCTCAAGGCATATTGGACACACATCTTCATCCTCAGATTCTGAATGCAGATATGTTATTCCAGTAGTCATTTCTGATAATGGCTGCTTCGATGAACTCTCCGGAGATGACATCATGGATCCTCCTTCATACTTGGATTCATTTAAATTCTCCATTAATTCTGTGTTCATATGAAAATCATATCTGAGTAATTGGGATTTTTCATGAAGAGGTATCGGACCCCTGGCACGCCGTAACACAAATCCATCATTTTGGCACTGTGAGTGAGAGCATCCAGGATCGGTGTGTGACAATGGCCTTGGAGAAGAAAGATCTGTATCATTTCTGGTATCGGTTTGCACCGAGGATGTAGAAGCTAGAGTGGTAGTCCCCTGCTCATCTGAAGGAGAAATATGTTCAATCTGCCGGAATCGTGGATGACGCTGCATAAAATACATATGTAAGTTACTGATTAATTTACCAAACAAATTGGCCATCAGTATAATCTCTCCCTTGATTAATACTGGGCAGATAATCTTCACATCAATTTGTTCAAACAAGAAAAGTAGTAACTTCAACCAGAGGTGATTAAGTTACTGAAAATTGGGAGTGATATCAAGAAATGTTGCACTAATTTCTAATATTTCCTAGTCAAAATGCACAATGTAACAAAGAAAAGTCTCTTAAAAAAGAAACACTATTAAAACATAAGCCAGTAAATGAGCTCCAGATGAGAAATTGGTCGAGCACATCCTCAAAATGAACTTGTTCACTCTCACAGTGACTCTACAGTGGTGGAGATTTTTCATTTTGTTACTGGATAATATATTCTAGTTAGTCATGTTGATTAGCAAGAGCCTGAATAATTAAACAGTTACCACGCTGATCAAGATATGTAGTGAGGTTTTTGTTTGATCATAAAGCTGGATTTGGCTAAAAGTAGGAGACCAAGAGAGCTCAATGCTCGAAACTATTAAACATTGTTCAGATCCAAGGACATTACTTTCAACTGAGGAAAGACCAAAGTCAATTCTGTGGAATTTTACCAATGCATCTATCAGAATTTGGTATCAGTTAAATAACATACAAGAAGTTGAGTTACATTGGTCCAACACAATTAAGCCAGTCACTCCCAACTTCCTGCATCCAACCTAAACCCCATGATTTGGGTCAAACATACCCAATCGGCATGATCGAATTCAACTAATCTTATAAAAAACAACACATTTCACCAGAACTCAGAATCTAGGAACATAAACTCATGGCAAACAAACATATGCGTAGAACTCAATTTGCAAGTGCTATTTTTAGCAATAGTTGAGATTGATTAGAATTTTATTGATTGCTTAACAAGAAAGCCTGACTTGAATTTACATGTCTGTGTTCAGTTTCCAGATGAGATAATCTAGCCTAGGAACAAAAATTTCCATGTCAAGATTGGCCAGATCGATAATGATAAGCCCAATTTCTCAGAACCAAGCAATCCCGACTGCAGAATTAGCCAAACTGGTCAAACCCACATGATTTCCAGGCTTCATGCTCCTTTAAGTTTCAGAGTCACTGGACCAACAATGACCAGACGAGAAGTGGAGATGGATGTAAGGAGGACAAGTAGAATAGAGAATGCAAGGGAAAGGAGAAAGGGAGGCACCAAATTATCGACTATGCAATCTATCTAAATTCACATAACCTTGATGATGCTTTGCGATGATGTATGGTGTTGGTATGTAAAAATATTATTTACTAAGCTCACTTTAAGCCCATGATCTATCTTTTTCGTCATACTTATCACATTAAATTATAGATTTTTATAGATGAAGCATATAACCCTGGAAAATTCCTATGCATAAGTTAATCAAATTATCTTTTTCATAATAGGCCCCTGAGGACATAGATTGTCAAGAAAATGCAAACAGACAAAGATTAAGCCACCATGTACATCTTGAAGTTTTACCGGTGAAGAAATCATAGTTCAGATACCTAATTATGACTTTTTTTTTGCAGCCAAATGGTTTATTTACATAGTTTTCAATTAGTCGAAGAAGTTCATAAAAACAATTTTTTGTGTGAAACAGGCAGTGTAATTTTTCATGAGAAGAAGACATGAACAAGAGAGCAAAAGAGTCATTCTTTTCTCACTCCCAAAGAAGTTATTCTGAAGGAATTACATGAAACATACCTTATTTTCAAGGAGATGAGTCAAGAATTCGAAACAGCTTACTCTCCAAGGAGCATGTTCACGCTCTTCCATGTTATCCTTCCAACGACCGAACAGCCCACCAATCCTTCCTCCTCTGTGTAATCTTCAAGAATTCTGCGCTTAAATTTACTACCTTGTGGAATCGAACAAACAAAGATGGTTCCTTTATCAGCATTAAAGTTCAACAAAATCTTAGAAAAAGAGACAACTTCTGCTCGGACGCCTTTCAAACTCCAATCTTCGCAAGATAAACTTACTACGAAAAAGAGCTATTAACTTCAACTTCTGCCAAAAGAAAAGAATCAAACAGACGAGAAAACATAACCAGTAACAAAGAAATCCATAGGATGTGCTTCGAAATTTCATCCGCGTGAATGCAACCAACGATAGACCACCAAAGAGACTGATTTGAGCGCAACTCAAACAAGTCCTTATAAATTCTTTGATTGCCAATCAATCCCACCAAAAAGGAAAAATAAAGTTAACGTTTTTATTTCCTTCCCGATACTTTCTTTCCTTCCTATGCTCACTACAAGAAAAACCGCACCTTTGAATCGTAATTGCAAAAAGAAAGGACTGCAGAATCTCCGACGGCGTCAATCAAGAATCCCATAGAAGAAAAGAGCCAAATCAGAGATGAAATAAGAGAGATTACAGGTAGAACGCGGAGCGAGTCCAGAAACCGAGTCGTTCTAGGAGAGAGGTTCTCGAACTGAGCCAAAGCTCTCACCCTTCTGTCTCTCCTATGGGAAGAGATGGGCGACGAGAGATGGGTGTATTGCACAGCAATTTAAATATAATTTCAATAGACTTTAATATATATATATATATATATATATATATATATATATATAGTAAAAACCATTTAATTCATGATTGAATTCGAGCTTTGTTGGTGATTCATATTTAATTAAGCATATTTGATTTAAAATAATAATTATTACTAATATGAGAATTTATATTGAAATAGATGATGAGTTTGGATTTCGATTGGATTCATTAGGAAAGTTATGGTATTGGAAAAACCTATTTTGGATAGAGAGATGGAGCACTATTTAGATTCCTATAATTTGATATATTGTCACAATTTTTTTTTTTTATTTAATGTGAAATCTATAAGGAACATTGTTTGGTATGGTGTGTTTACATGTGACAAATACATATAACTTCACATATATGCATATATAACTATCTACACATTAATCCTTTTTTTTTTGTCCCACTTTCGAGATATTCGATAATGTATTTAAGTTCATATTTAAAAATTATTTATCTTATTTAATATAATTAAAATTTATTTTTTAAAATCTTGAGCGTTGAGACATCCGATCGCAATCGATCGATTAGTTAGTGTATTTTTGCACGAGTGATACTTCTATAATATAAGTCAATATTTGAGCATTCTGTATCTTATTTAATGTAATTAAAATTTATTTTTATTAAAAAATCTTAAAAGTAACCTAATTGGTGGATGATGTGATGTTTGAGATGAACTATATTTTTTATAGTAAAAGAGAATTCCTATTGAACATATATCTATTGTATATGTGTGTGTATTTATAAATATTGGGACCAACATGTGGTTTCTAAACTTTCAAAGTATATATAGATAATTTGAATTTACCAAATATATTAATAAAATAAATATATTATAAATATATGAAATAAAATGAGTGATTTTCATTAAAATAAATATTTTTTAGATTTTTTTTATGGAGATGATGCCCCCTTTTTCAATTTCCAATTTAGTGCTCTTATTTTTCTCGAATATCCTAAATATCATTTTCCCCTTTCAATAAAACAATTCATATTCGCAGTCGATTTGCATAGTAGTATGGTTCAATCTATTTTCCAAGTTAAATCGATTAAATTGGTATACCCTATTTAACCTTCTTCCTTTTTCCTCCTCTCCTCTTGATTTCATATTCATTTTATATTTTAAGAAATAATATGTTGAACTCAATAAATAAAATTATATGTATATTCCTATAAAGAGTAATTTAAGAATTATCTAAAATCACATGCTATCTTCGAGAATAGTTTTTATTTTAAGAATTATCTTATATATTTATTAATTAATATTGCATGTAACACAAAAAATCATAAGAATTATCTTATTAACCTTTTTATAGTCTTCTCAACATAGTTAACTATTGAAACCAAGATATTCTTTTTTGACACTATTATTTTGATGTTGAAGTAATAATTATTTATATTTAATATTTATATTTGTAGGGATGAGTTTTTCAGCTTTGGGAGGATTTTAAAAATTTTAAAAAAATATATATATATATAATTTACACACTTTCTATTTAAATTTAAAGAAAGAATAATAGAATTTTCTTTTTAAAAAATTATATGTTGCTAAGAACACAAGTTGATCTTCCTACCATACAATACATATAAGAATATATTTTAATTATTACTAAGAATAAACATAGCATGTGTGACAACAAATCCATTAAATCCTCAAGCAAGTTTATATTAAGAACAAACCAACAAGTAGTAGTAGTTTCCTTCCACAAATGTCTACCAAAACTATTTGAGTCAATTGCCAATGGAAATTTTCCTTCTCTCCTCCTACACACCATTAATCATTCATCCATAGTTACATCTACAATGGAAATGGAAATGGAAATCTCATATTTTGATTTCAAAAATGGAAATAAATAAATAAATAATATATATATTTTTTGGGGGGAGTCTTTTTGTAGGAAAAAAGGCCCAATTGGAAGAATACCTGCAAATATGTGGCGCGCACCGGCGGTTGGGTTTGCGCGGGGTTGGGATCGGTTCGGCGCGGGCTCGCGAACCGAACAAGACAACGCTTTCACTTACTAATTCGAGCGTAAACCATTCGAAATCCAACGCAGCGGCGATGGGGTCTCACCAGCTTTCCTCGCCATTTCTTACCTTACCGCACCACACGACAGCCGAGGGAGATCTCCCCACCCACACGCCCCTTTCTCCGCCTATTTATGCATCCCTCCATCCTCCCTCTTTCTTCGCATAGGAGGCTGATAGGATAGATTAATGGATATGTTTTTGATGTAGGAAAGGCCACGTTCGTTCGTCTTCGCTCCTTCCATTTGCTTGCTGAGGCGGGCGGAATCGGAGGAAGGTAGAGGAAGCGCTTGAAGCTGAAAGAGATTCCCTTTATTATTATTATTATTATTATTATTATTAATTTTTGTTTGTATGTTTGTCGATCGAAAGGAAAAAGAGAGAGGAAGAGGAAGATAAGAGTTTGTTGTTGTTGTTGTTGTTGTTGTTGTTTCTCTGATGCCGCCTCGCAGATCTTAGAATCGCCCCGATTGCTCTTCTCGTCTTCGCTCCCGGCGCACGCTTCAGATCGGTGAGACCCTCCGTAGGTGCCGTCTTACTTGTGATTTCTGATTTGGTTTCGCTTTGGCCCCATCCGCGAATCCCGTTGATTTTGCCCGATTTTATCTTCCTGGTCTCGATTGTGGTGTCGGATTCCTTTTTCGGTTTGTCCGATTCGGTTGAGCATCGAATCGCGTGCTCCTGTGATGGCTTTCTTATTCCCATCGGATCTACGCCATTTCTGATCGCCCGAGCTATCAAACATTTTGGAGGACTCAAAAAGGAATGTTCGAGTTGTTCTCTGAAGTCGATCATAACTATTTGCATCGATTCTTCAAAATTGATTTCTTTTCTTTTCCATCATTCATTCCGTTTGATTGGTAAAGCGTGATTTTTTTTTTTGTCTGGGGGGTTGTATCTGTCTTGAATTGGTGGAATTCGGCTTCATCTGATTATGATTGTGGCAACGGGAAGTCAAGGATGCTTAATTTGCAGAAAACAGAATGCGGTCGGATCTTGGAAAGCTGTTCGTCGGTGGGATTTCCTGGGACACCAACGAGGAGCGCCTGCGGGAGTACTTCAGGAACTACGGAGAGGTGGTGGAGGCCGTGATCATGAAGGACCGGACCACTGGCCGCGCTCGTGGTTTCGGATTCGTTGTGTTCTCAGACCCGACCGTCGCCGAGCAGGTTGTCATGGAAAAGCATGTGATCGATGGTCGGATGGTAAATGTCCAGCCTTTTTTCTTCTGCTCTTTGAACATGCTTTAAAATATTTACGCTCAGCATTGCAAATTATAACTCGTGATTTTGATTCTGGACAATGTTGATGGCATTTAGTTTTAGACAATTCTCGATGATCAGCAATTCGTTCGTGAAACTGTTATATTGAATCGATCAATTGCTCAGGTTGAGGCGAAGAAAGCTGTTCCCAAGGACGACCAACAGATCCTCTGTAGAAACAACAGCAACGTGCATGCTTCTCCTGGTAACGGCCGCACTAAGAAGATTTTTGTGGGAGGCCTGCCATCCACCATTACAGAGGGTGACTTCAAGAAGTACTTTGATCAGTTTGGGACAGTCACTGATGTTGTGGTGATGTATGATCACAACACCCGTAGGCCCAGGGGATTTGGTTTCATCACCTACGACTCAGAGGATGCTGTGGATAAGGTGCTATTTAAAAGCTTCCATGAGCTGAATGGCAAGATGGTAGAGGTCAAGAGAGCTGTTCCCAGAGAACTCTCCCCAGGGCCTAACATGCGCTCCCCTATTGGTGGATATAACTCCGGTCTGAATAGAGTGAACAGCTTTCTGAATGGATATACTCAGGGATACAATCCAAGCTTGATTGGTGGCTACGGAATGAGGACGGATAGTCGATTAGGACTTTCTAGTAGTGCAAGGAATGGTTTCTCTTCATTTGGTCCTGGCTTTGGAATGAAGATGAATTTTGAACCTAGTATGATACCAAACCTTGGAGGGAATTCAAGTTTTAGCAACAATATTGGATATGGGGGTGGTTTAAGCCCATATTACACTGGGAACTCCACTAGATACACTAGTCCTAATGGTTATGGTGGGAGTAGTACAAATACTAGCTCTGATTTCAGCTCAATGGTTCGGAATGCTTGGGGTGGTAGAGGTCTTAGCTATACTATGAATAATGCAAGTTACAATGACTATATGGCCTTTGGGAATGGTAGCCTTGGCGGCTTTGCCAATAGGACTTCGAACTGGGGAAGTGCTCCTCCTATCTCAGCTCGGGCTGGGGAAAGCACTTCCAGTTATGTTAGTGGGAATCTCAGTTATGGAGATGATGATAGTGATTTCGATCTTGGTGCTGGCAATTTTGGGAGAGAAGGTGGTACTATATCTGCTAAAACTTCCTTTGCTGCATCAACCGGTGAATTTGAAGGAAATTATGTGGAGCTGTACAGTGGCAGTTCAGTTTATGATGATCCTACTTGGCGATCATCATCTTCAGAACTTGAGGGTACCGGTCCATTTGAATATGGGCTTGGTAATATGCCTTCAGATATCATAGGCAAGGGCTCTGCTGGTTATGCGGGCAATTATAATGTCACCAATAGACAACCAAATAGAGGTAAGCAGTTTCTTTAACTTTATCCAAATATAGATTATATATGTCTTCTTGTTAGCCTTGAAGAAGAAAATTACAGGCATGAGCATGCATGTAAGTATGAAACCTGAATAAACTACTTTTAGATGCCAATATGAATGAACATTTTCATGCATCAATCGGATTCATAAATCCACTAATGAATAAACACTTTTACGCATCATTGCATCCATAAGTCATCTAAGTTTTGTGGTCAACCCTCAAAGTTTCACCTTTTATGCTTTAATCATCCTATAAAATTCCATGTACTGTGTGCATAGTCATTCTCTTCATTGCAATGTTTGAGAAAGATGATGCTTCTTACTTTTTGAGGATGAATATATTTTAAATGTATGCTTATATAATGCACATACCAAACATTACATGCTAAACTTTTATTGTTTCCGTCATCTTACATACAGAATCAGCATTTTACATCGGTAGTTTTATTCTCACCAACAATCATTACTGAATTCAAATACTGGGCATGGCCCTTACTGGGCTGTCAACAAATCCTTCCTTTTATTATGTCAAAGTTATATATGCTCATGACAGACAATTCTGCTAACATTCAAGACCATCTGCTTGGTAGAATAAGAATTTGAAACATCATTGGCAGCAACCATATCCCCACAGATTTTTTACACAACTAAAGCTCCAAAGTGTTAGAAGGTAATTTGTACTACTAAATGAAAGTAGAATGAAATGCAAGAGAGCAATAGGATTTGTCAAAACATGAACATGTATGGGAAAAACTGAAAAATGTCACTCACTACTACAATTAGAAACCTGACTATTCTGTCTACAACATGCGCTTTACCTTGATTGTTTCATCTGCCTCTTGTGTTCAGCAGGGGTGCTTGACCTTGTATGGATTGGGGTGTATGGGCTTGAGTTTCCTAGTTAAGTTGAAGTGCTTGCACTGTCTGATACTTCCGATTCTTCTGAAGATCTGTTTGATTATCGCCGACCATATTTTTTTTAACCCCACTGACCACATTTAGAATAAGCACCAGAAATCATTTATAAGCATTCACAAGATGTCTTCTATTGGACCTAGTGCATTTCACATGATCATGATGTTGTTCTATTCCTTGCACAGATGGAGTGCCATAGAGACTTTTAAGTCCATGTTTGAAATTCCTTCATGCCCTTTGAGATCCTGAAATTATGCTTAAATACTCAAAGTTGTGGTTGTCTAAGGACTTTATCCACTTGAATCTCTTGTTTTGTTTTAGTTACCTCTTAGCTCAGAACAACTTGGTTGCACTTTCCAAAGAAAGGGTCCCGATCATATTTAAAAGCAAACTATGGACTGAAATGCTGCCATAAACTCAATCCTGTATAGAATCTTTTGCATTCTCTCCTCAGTACTAGAAAGGCTAGGGGCAAGATTGACTAGTCCTTCACATTTTTTTCCTTTGCTATATGGATTTTTTGTTTTAAGCTGATATTGTTGTTCATTATAAGGGAAGCATCTTTCCTTAGAAAACACTTTCTTGAACACATTGCAGATAAGTGGTTCAGAATCTTCCTCATGCCTCGTCTTTTCTTATCTCTAACAATCATACACATTACTTTGAAGTTTGAAGCACACAGGAGATACAGTACCTTCTCCTTATCCAAGCTTTCTGCAACCAAGAAAGGTTTAAGCTGCTCCATCAAAGGAGTGTGGAAGAATACCATTTTTAACTTAACTTTTCCACTTTGTATCAAGGAAATTCTATCACAATTTGCTATTTTTGGCTTTCATTATTGCAAATGTTATGCCAGCCCAACCATCGCTTGTGTTATCATCCTTTGATGAACAACACCTCCTTGATTAGGTGCACCCATACTAAACCCGATAACAATTCGGTTTCAATAAAAATTAGGATTACCTGGTTTCTTTAAGCTTTTCAAGAAAATGGTGAAGGATGGCAAACAGCAATTATGGTGGTTCCCTGGCTGCAAGATTATAGGAATTTTAACCTACATAATAGTCATCATTAATCATTATAAAAGGATTCTCTAAATTTTGTATAGAGAAGGGTCAGTAAGATCTCTAACAAACATGAATGAACCTCACACATCTCAAATGAATGGCTGAACCTCAGAATTTGGCTCTGTAAATGCTAATATCAGTAAAGTTCTGAAAAATGATGAAACAGTTGAAAAATTATTAATACTTTGCATTAGATATTTGCACCGAACTCTGTAATTATACTTGAATTTTATCAATTTCATAGTGGTTCAACTTCACTAACTCGGTCTGCTTCAGTCTTGGAGTGTGAAACATATTATCTGAATCATGAACAACAAATATTCTAGGTGCCTTACTTCTTAGAAAAAAGAAGAGATGGAGATCTAACAAGAATTACTGTAGTCCACTATGAGAAATTGAAAGCAATTTTTGGACTTTGTAAAAGAGACAAAATTCTGCTGGTTTGCAATGGTTTGGATGGTCTTATCTCATTTTTTTATTGCATTGATCTTGAAAATGACAATTAAAGAGCTTGTGTAACCCTGGACAGAGACCATTAAAGGCTGGGAATGAGAGGTTCACAATATTGGCAACTTTTTCCCAAAAAACAAAAAGGAAAACAAAGAAGAAACTGATGAAGTTTTTGTAATTCTGTACGTAGTTGTATTAGTCTTAACAGTTTGCTTGATATCAAGTTGAAGACCCTTGTACATTAACACACCCAAAAATCCACTTGACCTCACTGTAGATGGATGGACATTTATTTCTTCTCCCACTGATACATGTATCTTTCTCTTTGCTGTATATTTTTAGATCTGAATTTACTCTGACCATATTTAGTTAACCTCTTAATTCATTGTATACAAGAATGACTATAGTGTCCTGGAAGCTTTCTACCCTGGATATGTACCTTACAGATTCCAACATGTCTGGCCAACTCATATGGTAGTTAAGAACCATTATGCAAGTTAATATATATGCTAGCTCGTTTGTTATAACATTTTCAACTTTTTTCTCTGAGATTCATTTTATACTCTGCACTTTGAAACATTAGAGTTGGGTTGTCAACGCGGAAATATAATTTATGGGACCAAGGTCTGGTCTGGCAATCTGCAGGGTGCTTTCAATTATAGAACATGAAACATAGTTTGCACACAAATTTAAATTTTATTTCAATTTGTTTCATTGTTTTGCTGTTTGCGTTATCTAAGGTCTGCTACACAGAGTATAACAAAATAGATACCTAAATTTGCTTAATGAATAAGTTTAGGTGAACAGTTTGAACCCTTCTACCATCAGATGAAGAAACAAAGGCATGAGCTGCATAATCTTCGAGCTAAACACAAACAGTATATGGACTCTATGACAAGGCTTTTGAATTTAATTAAGCACATCTTGCTAGTTTCATGTGGTTTCATAGGATGATGATAATTTTCTTACTATGATACTGTTAAGTGTAAACTAAGTGTACATGCTACCAAAACTTTAGGTTTCAACAGCACAAGATGATTTAGTTGTTTTTGCACCATTAGCCTGCACTTCATTTGGCGTGGATTCTACAGCCTGCGAGTGCTTGTGTATATATGGAAAGATGAGCATCTCGAACTTTAGACTAGTATTGGCTGTAATAATTGAACTACTTCCCTAGTGCATGCAACAGAGGCCTGAAGGTAAGCAACCTAAATGCATCATTAAGTAAATTTATTCTTTTAGTAAGCGGTTCGTTAGCACGGAATAGAATTTCCGTAATGAAGTACAGTTTCTTAGTTTCTCAAACCAAGGTATATATCCTTTGCATTCTAGGCATTCTTCCTGTAGCTGAGAACATAGCTTCGCTTAAATCTCAATGAATCCATATGACAATAATCAAGAACCTATGCATTAAAACTCTCAACCTACCCCAATTAGATTCAATTGCTCACCAAATTAGCATCATGACAAACCTCATCAAAATGGCTAGTAATCCATATCTTTCTACCTTTTTGTTTATCAAGTCACTTAACCTATATTCTCATTGTGTACTCCAGATGAATTGTAGGTTTATCCACACTAGTATCTTCATGCTTGACCTTGCTTCAGAATTTATTTATATTTGTTGGACTTCATGTTTATATTGATGACTGGATACAACTTCAGAGCATGGACTAACAATTCATATTGATAGGGATCTTGTTGTTAAGTGTGCTTCTGATGTAGTTCTAACTTCTTCTGAGAAATAATGTTTGGATAAATTTCCTCCTATGAAGGTTCAGCATTGATGCCATAATAATATCTGGGTGGTTTGTGCATAAGATAGTCTGTTCATAAACACTAGGAGGGATAATTTGTTTTGTTTCTGCTTCCTGGAAGTTTATCATCATATTTTGGGTTAATTAAATTTGACTTGTTTTGCAAAAAACAACAAATAATAAAGAGTCAACCATCATATGTTTCACCATATGACAGCTGTATTTCTTTTTCCGTACTGAGGGTATGGATACAGTATCTACTATCTAGATGGAAGAAATCTTCAGTGGTTCATATAGGTGTGCAAGCAGATATTTTCAAATTTATTTTTGTTCTGCTTCTTATCTTGTCTCTATGATACTTATTCACATTATATTGCCTCTCAAAAAATTCTAATATGTTAAAGATATATTGGCAGAGAGCTAAAGGTATAGCCTGCATGTTTTTCCAGATATGCACTTATGGGATCAAAGTCTTCCTTCCAAGTTTTGCATGATAGAAATCTATTTGATTTCCTTTGTAAAGGATAATTGTTTCCTGATATTTAACTTTTTGTTGCAGGAATTGCTACCTAAGGTGATATTTGCTACATACTTATCGAGTTCTAAGATTACGATAGGTGAACCATCTTGTGAGTGAGGTGGACGGCTTTGAGTTTTTCATATCTCGTACATTGTATTGGTTAGTTAATTTTATACAGCTAACCTGGGAGGAATCAGACAAAAAAAGAAGATCCAGATCCAGAATATTCAAAATAATGGTTCTTGTGTCAAGCTTTGGAGTTTGAGTTTAGTTCCGTGTGCCATGTAGATTTCGTTTCTTTGGGTTTGATTGAGATGTAATTTTGTCGGGGGGATACATTCTGAACTGTTCAGATTTACGCAACCCATGTGCCAAATAGGCCTAGTTATATCTCTACAAAAACAAAAGATAGCATGTTGTTGTACTAAGAGTTGGTTCTTGTCAGGTACTTTGATCTTCCTTGTTTGTTTCTATTTAATTTTGTTTTATTTGTTCTTTCAGATGTACCAGAGATTAGGTTGTGTTGTTATTGTGGATTGTCCCAAAATAACTATATCATGTATTACTTTCAATATCTGAAGTGAGGTGATTCATTAGTCATTTGCATATGTAATGCCATGCACTTTCTATTGCTTTTCTTATGTTTTTGGGGAATAGTATTAGCCTTTACTTTCTCTTTGCTCCTAAAAGTGAGGCATATATGTTATAAATGTTCATTTTGGTTTTCACAGTGGATTTGGATATGTATGTGGCTGCTGTATAAAGGTCAGCTCATGTGGTGGTGGTGTGTACTCCATCATGCTGAGGATTTAAAATCTTATTTGGTTACATAAAAAAATATATTTTTTTTATTTTGATGGCACTGTAACAATAATATGGTAGTAATATACTGGATTTACTTATCAGAGATTAAGAATGTAAATTTTTATTTAATGAAATACTAATTTGGTATTGATCCATCAAACTTATCCAACTCAAAATTTCATTCATTCAGCAAAAAGTCAAGAGTTTCAAATATCATTTGAAATTTTAAATATTTTATTATTATTATATATTTTGAGATTTATATTTAGATAATTTATCAAAAAAATTCTAATAATGGGTTTTTATAAGATGACACCCCCATATTTGATTTTTATTAGGAGCATCGTTTTTTTATCTTTTAATCAAAATATCCTCGATGAAATCATAAAAAGATAAGTGAGATTTATATTTAGATAATTTATCGAAAAAAAATTTAATAATAGATTTTTATAAGATGACACCTCCATATTTGATTTTTATTAGGAGCATCATTTTTATCTTTTAATCAAAATATCCTCGATGAAATCATAAAAAGATAAGTGATTATCTTTTTATAGAAGAAATCAATATATCGTAACGAATGTACAGTTCTATAGAAGAAATGTAATAATACTTTTGTTAGGGGGCATACTGTAACTTCGTCAGAGAAGAAAAATAGAAGAAGGGGATTAATGTGAAGTTTTCAAATAACCCCCTAAACATAGTACATATAAAGTTTGTTTCTTTTAATGTGATTTGAGTTTCTACGTAATAATGCTTTTGTTAGGGGGCATATTGTAACTTCGCCAGAGTAGGAAGATAAAAGGGAAGGAACCAATGTGGACGGGTACTTCGCACCGGCTATTGTCCGAGGACCTGTGTAACCCTAGCCATGGCGAGGCCGAGATCGGGAGCTTTCCTCCTCTACCTCCTCGCGGCGCTCCTCGTCGCCGCCCTTCCGGCAGTGATGGCAAGCTCCGATGCGCCATTCATGGTCGCGCACAAGAAGGTGAGCCTCACGCGGCTCAAATCTGGCGTCGAGCGGGTCTCCGTCTCGATCGACCTCTACAACGAAGGACTCTCGTGAGTTAGCCCCAAAGATCTACGCATTTTTACGGTCTAGAGTTCTGTTTCTCTTATCGATCGTCCGATCTAACTGATGGATCGTACGTACGGCGTCTCCAATCGGGGATACGCTGATTGATATCAAATGCCGATCTATCCATTCGATGACATCGCAGATTGAAAAGACATAGTTTACCTCGTATCGATCGTCTGTTCTAATGGAATCATATGCATGACATCTCAGATCTAGGAAACGTTACTTTTTTCGTTGATTTCTTACTTTATTAGCTTTCTTTATACCATCTGCTTGGTATACAAGTACTTTGTTTGCTACTAATATCTCTTTTCTTTGTGTATCGGATATAGTTTTGAATCTTGTTTTATAAAATAGGTTCTGTTATTTCCATCATGACAAATTCATGCCAATTGAGGGATTGATTAGTCATTAAACCATTCTCCAGAGTTAATCAATTATTCTTGAGCTCAATAGCTTATTTTGAGATCACTTGCAACAACAAAGAACTACTTAGAATGAATAAGTCAGTTAAGTGCTGCCTGCCTTTTGCTTTGTTGGTTATTGTTTCACTTGTCTTTATTTATATTTCATGTTTTTGCTTGCATATAAAGCGTGGAAATAAATCAATCAGTTTATTCTCTAATTTATTTAAATTCCCTTGCTTGTTCCAATTTGTCCAAGTTGTTTCGAAACTTTTTGTATCTTCTTTAAAATCTGTTATGAGGTTAGCTATTGCGCCATCCGGAATTCCTTGATTAATCTTGTAATTCTCATATTCTAAGTGCTATGCAGACATTTGTTTTCCTTTGTTAGAGGTGATTACCTATCAAAATTTGAAGTTTGTTTTTGGTAATTAGGCCTTTATGTTCCATTCTCTCCTTATTCGCATCTCTTTTTTATCCTTTCTTATGTTCCTTGCAATTCTGTGAGATCTTTGTATGGAGCCAATGCAATGACAAATTGCTCATTCATTTAGATTGGAGCCATTTTCAATCAACATTTTATATTTCTTTTATGATTAGTGTCTGTTATCAATAAATCTTAGTAACTTCTTCTTAAGTGTATTATTGTCAGGTAAGAGTTGTGGTTTTTAGCCTTGGGTCCACCCAGAATTTCCTTCATCAGTGTGCTTTGTTGATTTGCATACATCATGCTGTACGTTAATCGGTAATATTTCAGGACTGCATATGACGTGAGCATGAACGATGATAGTTGGTCACAAGATATGTTTGATCTTGTCTCTGGCAGCACATCAAAGACATGGGAAAGGCTTGATGCGTAAGCATATCTAATCCTACAATCTCATTCATGGTAAAGCCATTGGTCTTTGTGATAAATATGATTTCTGTTACTTACAGTGGTTCCTCAGCCTCTCACTCTTTTGTCTTGGAGTCTAAAGCGAAGGGCATGTTCCATGGTTCTCCTGCTGTCATCAAATTTCGTATTCCCACAAAGGCTGCCCTACAGGTATGGTTCTTATCTCGTTTGTAAAGGAGCATTAGTAAGATTTTAAGGCGATGCATTTTGAGTCCGTATTGTATTTCATTTTGGCTTGCATTTGAAACCGTTGAGCATGAAATCTTTTAAAGAAAATATTGGGCATGAAGGACAACAACTTGCGTTCTACTTCTTGAGAGTTATCCTTCTGTGGCAATAATAATAAGAATGTTCTTGAACATTCTGAAATTTGTTAAAGTGCTTAAATGATTTCTTATCACCTATTTTAAAAGCCTCGGAGATTTTGCTGGAGAAATTGTAGATAAGAATCCATACCTATATTATAACCTTTTGCTAATATGGTTAATGATCGATGTTTGCTACCTCTTTTATTCACTGGAAGGATGTTGTAATTGATGTTCACCCTTGTAGGAAGCTTATTCTACCCCCATTCAGCCAATAGATGTTCTCGCCGACAAGCCTCCTGAAAAGAAATTTGAATGGGTGAGTCATCCACATGGCATTATGCATCCATTACTAATTAGTTGTTCCCTGTCTTGCAATTTCTGATGCTCGATTGCGACTTTCATGTGTTGGCATTCTCTGCAAACCGGCACAATATATGATTCAACTTGATTCAGGCAAAGGTAAGTCTACTTCTTTCAGTGTATTCATCATACTTCCGAAACATTCCCAGTCTAAAGCTCATCGATTTAAAATGATTCGGTGTATGCAGAGGCTGTTAGCTAAATATGGATCGCTGGTGTCTGTTCTGACATTGGTCGGATTGTTCGTCTACGTGATTGCAACTCCATCAAAGTCAAGCAAGAAGAAGCGCTAATTTGATTTCCAATTGATTGCCTGATTTCTTTGAGAATGTTTTCAGTGTCTACAGGCTGAGTTTTCTTTATGATACCTCAGTGTTTTCTAATTGATAGGACTAGCAGGGAACTTTTTAATGGTCAACCTTTATCCTCACCTGGTTATAACATTTGCTTGCTAGTGTTCCTAAAATGACTAGGTCTAGAATTTGGATGAAACATGTACCAAAATTTACTACAAGCTGCCCTTTTGTCTTTAGATTGAATGAGTTTTTCCCATGATAATAGTGGACATTTTGTCTTTCCCCTTTTAGTGTGTGAATTTTCATATTTCATATGTTATCCCATTTGAAAGAGTATACAACTTCATTTTCTGAAACCATCTGCTTGGAACTTAACAATTTGCTAAAATTAGTCATGCAATATATTATCACATTTGAGGGATTATATAATATTATGTTTACGAGTGCCATACAAAAGAGTGGTCTGAGGCTCTTAACAATATTTTTCATAATATAATAATAATAATAATAATAATAATAATAATAATAATAATAATAATAATAATAATAATAATAATAATAATAATAATACTTGTTGCTCTTCTGAGTGCTTAGATAAAATATCAAAAAATATATCAGTTAATTTATCTGATAAAGATTTTGACACTTTATTGTAAGATACCAAATTTGAATCTCATCTTCACCTTTTATCCTTTATAATAATATACAGTATGTACTCACAAAAGTACTCACATGGCAAAGCCTGTGTAACACAAATTGCATGCATCAAAGGTCATAAGAATAAGATTCTACCCTCGTCTCATATAACAAATGAAAATTGTTTAATGACAACAGTCATCTACGCTCATTCTAAATTTACACCGGTCGCGATGAGAACATCAGTAGTATAACATAATCAATATAGAACTCGAGAAACATGGGTGAGCTCTCCAAGTTGAAGTGTTCAGGCCATGACTGACTGATTATTTGAGATCTGACATCCAGCCTGAAAGCAGAAATCCAGTATCCAATTCAGTAGCATTTCTCACAGATAATATCCACGGTTGCCGATTAAAAGTCCAAATCTAACACATCTTCATGGCATGCGCAGAATCAATCTTGTTTCTTTCGAGTATGATCCTGTCATATGTCAATTTTGTCACTAATCCTTCAGGCAGGATTTGCTCTGTCCTCATTCTCTAGGTTGAGAGGAAAGACTGTGTCGAAGACAACTCTGGCGAAAACATGTCGGATTTCGGCAAGCCCACCTTGGGCAAGAGTGAAATAGTTTATTTTACACCCCCTTTTGGTGACCAAGTCTCTCTCCCTCTGTCCATATCTAACACACTCAAACAACCTGCAAACTTTCAGATACAATTGTAGCGGTATAAATACCTGCAAGACAAGCAAGAGTTCCATTAAATCAAGAAACATGTTACATGATCGATGCTAGTCACAAATTTCACAAGCAACCATCAGAAAATTTGAATGGAGAAAAGCATTGATTTACTTCTTCGAGGACCATGTTATACTCACTAAATCAGAATATGGGGCCTGAGGATATCGTGCCATTGCTTGCGAAACTAAATGCTCATCTGTCATTGAACTTAATGCTGAACCAACCGACGAAGCAAGGTCGATAACGTCACTAAACAAGTCCCCTTCAGCATCCCACTTTTGAGGTTCCAACAATTCCGAATAGCTACCGTCATGTGAATGAGTAATCTTCTTCGCAATATCTACAGCCTCTGACAAATTCCCTCCATTATGAAGAGCAAGGGTGAAAATTGCTACCACTAAGGGATCTCGAGGTTGACGAACTAGTGCTTGATGAAACGCTAAAATCCCTACCCTGATAAGTAGATAATCTACTAAGAACGTTGCAGTAGAATAACATCATGCTAATAAAAAAAATGAAACACTGATTAGAGTTCAGAAAATATATATATAACTGAAAATGAAAATAAATGGAAGCCTTAAGTAAATGGAGCAATATATAAAACTAAAAAGAAGTTCAGAAAAAAGTAACCAAGATCATATCACAGATTCAATATCAATGTCGTCGTCATGTTTCCAGTAACCATGGATTATCATCTGTGAGGTGATACCACAGCACATATATTTACTTATTTTATTTATCTATCTACTATGGTATACCAGTATAAAAGCCCGATGGCCCCCGCCTCATCTGAACTGAGCAATAAATTCACAACTGAAACTGTACCAACCAAAATAACAAGTGAAGACTGGAATTAAGTCCAGAACTAACTCAAACTGATTGGTGAGAGTGACTGAAACTTGAACTAACTCAAAGCAAGGGAAATACAATGAGACCATAAAGTAACTAGAAATTGGAGCACAATTGACTTGCTAACAGATGAACAGCGATATAGCTTGAAAATGACCATTAAATGACAAAGATGAGTTCATCCTGCCCCACTGCCAATAAAGATCATAATACACTTAGGAGGGTGATACCTGCTGTGGTACTAAAGCAACAAAAGTCTATTGTTCCATAGTTTGTTTGAGATAGATGCTGATTCAAATTAGTTGTTGTTTAATAATTGAGACAGGCTGCAACTGACACCCACAAACTCTGTACCAGTGGCATGTTAGTTCTAAGGATTTCATAAATTAAACAAAGACTTGAATTTCAAAAGAACAATGTGAACTACAAATCTAAATATGATCCTGTACTACAAGGTAGTATTGGTAAACAGTTCCCTGAATATTTAAGTGGCAAAGATACACTTGTGTTTGACATGAATAGTATTGGCATGCTATTGTTAGTGCATTTTTTTGAATGCAACTGAAAAACCAAAATGAATTTTCAACTCACCAGAGGCTGTTATGGCATGGCCTGTTAGGCGCAAGAAGCTTATCCAGGTTGGCAAACATAGCCTGCATACAGACAGTCGAGCAAAAGAACTGCAACTTCAGTCTACAATTAAAATGGACTAAAAAGTTGTAAATGTTAGAATATTTGTTCATTTTCAATTTGTAGTTCACATGATTGAGAAAACAGTCTACTGGACCTCCCCTTCTTTGTATTTCTTTCTTCATGCAAGTTTGATGCAATATAAAACTAAATAGATAAATGGAGTATAGAGAGATGACATGGTAAGAAAGATGAGGGTTAAAAACTGGATGAATTTCACAGAAGTTGGTGGAAGATAAACATGACCATCAAACTGTAGAGAAAATCAAAAGTTTCAAAATGAAAACAATTCCAATCGTCATATTAGACTACTAACTAGACTCCTATGTTTACAAACAAAAAAGAATTCTCTATAAGAGAAAAGATCAAAAGTAAAGATCGATAGATCAAAAGCAAAGATTCCAATCATCTCATCTCTCAAATCTTCATTATTCTGCCATATCAAGACTGATTCCATGTAATGCTGTTATATTTGTCCTGTCCAAGTCAGATACTGAAAATGAAAAGTTATCAGAAAAACAAAGAGTCTAGATTTAATCATACAAGTAACAAGTTTGATCGCTTATCTCGCCTTCGAAAACCTTGTGAAACAAAATATGCTGCCTGTCAAGTGCAATCAAAGCATTCAATTTCAGCAAAGAACAAAATCAGAAGATACATGATGAATAAAATAGGCCGACCAATTGAAATATGATGGACCTGGATAGGTAATAGTAGTTCAAGAAGGCCGAATTTCCAAAGCAATCTCAAAGAATTTTCAGCTGATCCATATGCTAGCATATAGTTCATTTCCATGAGGATTCTTCCCTAAAATATGGAAAAAATTGTGCCAATGACAAAAAAAACAAGGTTTTCATCAACTAATTGACATTTAAAACCTAGAGTAAGAAAAAGGCTAAAAATTATATATATATATATATATATATATATATATATATATATATATATATATAATTATATATATATGTGTGTGTGATACCTTGTCAAGTCTAAGTACTGAGCTAGCAAGATCCTTCACAGAATAGGCTGTTTCTTTTGAAAAACGGAAACCTAAACGAGCTGCAATTCTGATTGCACGCAGAATACGGGCTGCAAAGGATCACAAGAAGTGCCATACAATGCTTTGAAAGAAAGATTACATGTTTCTAGACGTAAATAAGGTTAAAAAATGGAGTGGGAAATAAGTTAACTCACCACAGTCTTCCGAGAAGGACATATTTGCAGGAATTACAGTCCGAACCTAATTGAAAAGGAGAAAAAACATGAGCTCAAAAGTCATGGTAAAAGGGTCGTTGCAGAATAATGTCTGACAATTATGAAATACATGCACACTTTGGAATTTTTAATGTCCTCCATGCCTCCTAAGTAATCATAAACTAGCTTCGAATATGGGTTGAACATTAACCTGAAAAGAAAAAGGTAGAAGGGAGAGTAAGAACTGCTTCCAAGGAAAGAAGCATACATGTCAGTATGTCACAAATATGTTTGCAATCACTTGAAGAGAAATGAATCAAATATACTCGGAAAACAACTTTTTTAAAGAAGCAAAATTAAAGCAAATCACGTTCAAACTTTTGAAGAGACTAAATGATAACCCGTTAATGGTGAAGTCCCGACCAAGACAATTTCTCCAACGAACATAATCATGCTCATCACAACCAGATCTTGAAAAATTAGTCAAATCATGGTTTTGCTTTCTTCCATGGGTGTTAAAACTTGAAACCTGCTCCATCAGATTAAGAAGAGTGAATTAACATGAGGAATCTACCTGACTACAGAAAGTTATTTTTTGATTTTCATAAAAAAGTTGATCCTCACTGGAGGGTAAGTCTAGCAATCCAAAATCGGCGTGTCAGAGTGTGCAGGAGCTATTTTGTTTATTTTGTCTCTACAATAATTGTAATATTTCAGGAGGTTTTTTAAAATATTAAATTGCCACATGATAACATCTTATGTAACTATATTCCACTTATCAAGATCGTTCAAGGAGAAGAATAAGAAGCTAAAATAAAACGGAAGAAATTTGGGTAAATATATCCGACTGAAGATGCACTACAAGAATGAAAAGTAATCCCAACCATAGATTTTGCTAATAAGTATATGGCACATCAAGATGCTCACTCTACATCAGATATGGTATAAGAGAAAATTATCTAAAATAAACAAAAAAACAAACAAGAGCAACTTGTCTTACATCATACTAATATCATAGTTCTTGGCCTACATAAAACTGGTGCTAAAGAAACTTGCCCTAAATCACAGGCCCCCTTTCAAATCAACCAATAGAAAAAGAAGGAAAAAGAGATCACCCCAAAATCAAGTGAAAAACCCCAGCAACTTTTTCCATCAGTCCCTCACATGCAAACATGTATAAATATACAATGTACATATTATGTGAATCTATATAAAGAGAGATATATTTATCTGTAATTTTATGTTTAAGCATATTTGAATTGACAGGAAACTAACAAAATATGCAAGAACCTTTATCTTGCTGAGTAATCTAAGGACCAGGAAGCCCATATTATGCAGAAAATAGAAAAATCTTAAATAAGAACTAACCTCCACTATGCAGTCATTAACATGCACATGGCATATTGGAAACCTTTTTCCAACTATATCACAGTGCGAAAAATTCTTTTTCACCTGCAAATATTATGTAAGGCTATAATTAACATATGATATAGATGACATATATCATTAAAAACAATAAAGAAACCAACCAACAGAAAAGCAAGAGAACCATGGAAGAGAATAGGAGTACAAACATGCCATCCCAGTTCCACCCAAATGTTACTGAAGTAGGCATTAAAGTGTCTATACCAAGCACAGGATGCAGCATGAAAAGAGGAACCAGCTACTTCAGTGATAATACATTTATTCCCTCCATTCCAGAACATTTTACTAGGATTTATAAGCCCTACATAATTTTAATAAATTAGAAAAACGTAATTACTCTGTTAGAATACTGGTGTCTCAAATATTTCCAAGGTTCATGTTTTCCTCTTGATTAACCACAGTGTTTTCCCATTCTGTTCTCTCCTTTCCTAAAACATGCACCTTTTTATCAAACAAGTGCAAAGGTTTGTGTTAATTATACATATCCTCCCTTTGCCAAAGAAGATGTTTAATCTTGTTCTTGCTAGAGAAGGGCCTTGTCATGTCAGCTTTCAAGGATCATGGATTAGTATAAGACATAACAACCACAAGTAGAGCCTCTGTCAAGATTTCATTATAAAAGGTGAGTAAATATGGATTTCATAGGGACTATTTGAAAACCTAGATATTCCCATTTTGCTATATCATGATTATGTTCCACAACAACAAGATTCTGTTATGTCCCTGCTATATAAGGTTTGCTACATGGATCTGTTCTCACCATTGAACTACAAGACCTATCGATTAGGTCTCATGCTGTTAATTAAGAAAAATAAATTTCAAATCCCCAATGAAATACATTGCAAACCAAGTCATAAGCTGAAAAAGCCTTTGTGCAAAATACATTGTGTGCTTGGAGGTTATAAAACAGCAGAAACCAACCAACCATTTGAGTCGCAATATACATGATGAAGTTATCTGCAGGGTCATAACTGAATGTGCAGTAATACTAGTCATACAAAAGAAAGTATTACTATTGCCTGTTGGTCCTCTTCTGTCTGTCTGAATTTTTGGATCGCTTGAAACAAAAAGTTCATTTAAGATTATGGTAGGCCCTAAACCTTACATACCATGCCATAGGCCCATTACCAAATCTACATTGTAGATCTTGGAACAGTTATGTGTATCATTGTTGAAATATTGAGTTGTGGGATCTAAAGGTCTTCTAAAGATTTGAAATGATACCAAACTTAATGATACCGTCAAGTTTTATAAAGAAGAAAAAGCAGGGATAAACCTCTCGGAGATCCGCTGAAGTTATAATGTCAAAATCTTTTGGTGTTTTCTTCATAACAAGATCTCGCACACAACCTCCAACCAGATATACATCATAGCCTGTGGAATCATAAACCTCATGAACTTATTATCTTAGTCCACAGCAAATATAACCATTTGATGCAACAATGAGCAAGGTTTTGTTATCAAAGCAACAGAAAAAAAGATGATTAGCTCTTACATTTCAGCTTGCAACACTAGAAATCTGCTATGTTTGCATTTCAACTTAGTCAAATTCGATTTATTAAAACTTCTCGAAAAAGGAAAAAAAACAACCTTTTTTTCGAAGCTCGTTCAGTACCGTTCTGGTTGGCTTTGGTATCATGGAAGACCTAATTCCCAGCTCCTTGGAGCTCAGCATTTTCCACTCAGACCCTTGAAATCCCTCACTACCTTGAAAGAACAAAATTACATTGATCTCTCCGCAATGACTTCGAATTGAGAGATAAAACAAGAAAACCTTATTTCACTGTTTGACGACAACAAAAAAAAAGGCGTCATGAGAAAAATAAAAATCATCAAAGAGATTTTACTTCTTCCATTGGGTTTAGGAGAAGACGACGAAGGCGGGGCGGAGGCCGGACCGGCCTGGTCGCCGCCGCTGCCGACAAGGCGATTGGGGTTCGCCAGGGTTTCGACGACGGCGACGGGAGAGGGAGCGGGAGCGGCGGCGGCGGTGCTCCGGCGGCGGCCGCATAGGACGAGCGGACGGCGGAAGGGAAACGGAGACTTCAAGACGCCTCCGATGCCGGCGACCGCCATCTCCAAGTGCAGTATACGTACCACCATAAACACGGAGGATAAAGGAAAAACAAGACCTCCGAATCTGAGATGGAAACCCTCAGGAGCTCGATGCGAGGGCGGCGATATCTCCAGGGAAGAGGAGATGAAAGCCGAGGGCACCAGCCAGAACCGCTCGGTATCCTCCTATCCCGCCTCGAACTAATTTAGAACCGTCTGATTCATCACGCTCTCCCATAATAGCCTTGCTTTGAGATTATAAAAAAGTGCTGATGAAATCAACATGGGCCGGCATCGACTCGGCTTTTGGCCCATTCGATCCTCATTAACTACTTAATTGGTAAAGATTTTGATACATAAGATCTGAAATATTTAGAATTAAATATGATATTTGTTGTGAAAATAATATTTGAGTGCTTCTTAATTTAATTGATAAATATTTTTAATAAATTATTTTTATAAATAAAAATAAAAATATTTTAAGGTATCGAAATGTAAATTGATACTCGGATCTCAAATTATTAATAGATATCATTATGATCATCGATTGACAGAATACTATTCGATCTCAATTCCTCGAGTCAATAATATCCGAGATATAAAGGGTAATAATGAGGTGGTGATCTTTCATACAGACAGATATGAATGATCTATTTTATTAAGTAAAGAGAAAAAATATTAAGTTTAAAAAATAAAATAAAAAAGCTAAAATATCCACCGTCCAATGCCGATGGAATCAATAGTTATGTAATTGGTGGCTAAAGTTAAGTTAGCAGTAGGGAGATGCCTATGAAACGGAGCAAAGCTCGGACGTCCGGCAATAATGGATAGCATGGTCGATGCATGTGCTGGATAGCATATCCAAGGACGAGTCACAGTCTCGATATTGTCCTAATCACTGCAAAGTTTGACGCGTACCGAATTGCCTTCTTCCGTCCAATTTCAAGGATCCATGCATTCCCATTGATGGATTTCTTTTGAATCGTTACTCCATCTTTATATCTCCTATATGGAAATTAAGTTGTTCAATTTGATCACTTATGACAAACACTCACCTTTTGTGGTGTATTATTGTAATAATATTATTATTTAATTTATTATCTCCTCAAATTTTTTCCTTTCAATTTCATAAGCCTTTCATCTCTTATTTTATTTTGTATATGTTATGATATTATATTTTATATATATATATATATATATATAATATTCCAATTGAGAGGGCAAAAAGTGGAGAAGTCCTCGTGAGTCGACAAGTGTCACAAAATTAAGGACGGGAAACGGGGAGGGCCCCACGAAGGCGGCAAATGGAAGTGTGTGGGCCCGCCCGCATTCAAAAGGAATCCATGGGAGAGAGTTGGAATTCAATGGACGGGAGGCCCGCCCGGTTAAGGCGACGGTGCCAACCCACTGACACGGGATCAGAGGGCAAGGACCGCGGTGGCTCCGGTCAATCCGAGAGTGCCCATGCTCGGTGGTAGGCCGCGAGAAAGCAACCCCGCGAGCCAGCAGAGGAGACAAGCTTGACGAGGAGCGCAGGGGTCAATCATTGGTGGGGGGGGTGGTCTGGTGCGCTGTTTCTGCTTCTGCTTCCGCTGGGGGGCGAATGCCGCATGTGAAGGCGCGTGACTGCTGCTACGGGGAAAAGAGAGAGATGCAGCTCTCCACATGGGGCTTCGCAGGCAGTGCCAAGTTGGTGTCCTCTGCGGTGGTGCTGCCTGGTTGTGGCTTGCTCGTCTTCCACCTGCCTGCTGCTTGCCACCGATGCCTAGGAAAGAGTTGCCATGCTGTCATTAACAGCTATGTGATGTCAGACCACCTTCAAGAACGATGAATAATGACTGCATCATTTCAGAATTATTGTTGGGGTATGGAAGAAGATGTCATGCGATCACTCCTTTGAGCTTCAAAAGCTGGTGACAAGCAAATATCAAATATGCTCACTCGGGTCTTACTGTACACAGAGAGAGAGAGAGAGAGAGAGAGAGAGAGGTGGCCTTCTGTGAAGATTCCAAGTACTGATGTGGAGGCATGGAAAATAGGAAAACAATTTTCTATACTTTTGGTATTGTCAAATATTTTTGAAAACTGAAAACAAAAAATTACTATCCAAACAAAACTTTCTATATTATCCTTACTAAAACATCAAAACAGTTCTTTGATGAATATGCCAATCTCACCCATGCATGGATGGTTAACAATAGTAAAACATCATACATGTCTAAAATTTTTCATCTAGTTTTACTAAAAATATTTAAAATTTGCAATCCTCTCAAAGTTAATGCTTTAAGAAGCCAACCACTAAAAAATATTTTGGCCACATCATCTCAGCCATTACTTTGCTGTAAGGCATCAAATAATGGAGAACCTTATAACAATCTGACAATATTTCCAAATATATATATATGTACAAAGATTATATACCCTTCAAAGTACTTGCATCAGGACTATGTCCAAGTACATAGTTGTTCCATCAGCATTTGGTGGAGCATTTCGATTCTTCATCTGTGTGAACACCATTAGAGGTAACCAAAAATTAATGCATGAGTAGTCAGACATCATTTCATATAATTTATACTTTGGTTTCTGATGTTTAATTGTTTTTATGACCAATCTGCAAATCACAATACTTTATCCTTTTTTATTATACGTTTATTGTCGTTACAATTGAAGCTTCTTTGGGTCCAACACACATTTAATATCGAAAGAGTGTTGTTTATTCTTGATGTTTATGTAAGTTGATGTGCCTATCATATGTACACATTGAGAACATAAATGAGAGCACAGTGGAGAGAGATATCAGCTCGCTGGAAGAAGAAGAAGAAGAAGAAGCTCAATGCTCGGTGGTCAAGGTGGTAGTTGATGTGTTGCTTTTAATTCTCACAGGAGCAGTGGTATTTGGCTATATATTGACCAAGAACAATAGACTATCTATCTCACAATTCAACTCATATTAATTGGTGCCATTTCCTCTCCCAACAACTCATTTATTAAAATGTATGACACATGAAGATCCACAAAGACCTCCATGGTCAAGTCTTACCCTATTAATAGCTAGGCTAGGCTAGCTTGTCACACAAGACATGTCCTTTCCAATATGATAAATGCTATAGACCATATTGCTTTGTTACAGTGGTGTTGGTTCAATGCTAAATACCTTAGTATTGGCCATCATGCATCATAAAAGTTAAGATTGATCACTGAAAAGGAGAGGAGTATGATAGAAGTAACTATGGCATCCTCAGCCTCTTTTAATCTTTTAGGTAGATAAGAGCTTCAGGAAGGAGTTGGGCTGCAAGTGAAGTCCTTTGAGGCAAAAGATAGATAGGTTCATAAAAGCCAAAGAGTTGTTTGTCCTATTAAAAACATCCCAAAAAACAAGCTCAAACCAATCTTGTTTATCTCATGACATGAAGTTTTATGTCATGATAATGAAAACAATGTATTAGGTGTATTCAACCATTGTATAAAGTTATGTGCTGAAAGGATGCAGAGTTGATTGAAATCATGAACATGTACTCAATGATGCTTGGCCTTCATATTCTTAAAGGTAACAAAGAACGATAGAAAAAGAATGCCAAGGTAGGACCTCAACACACTTGCAGCCAATAAAAGCCACCCACCAACACATTGAACAACGCCTGTTCTTATCACCATCTCCCTCACTTCTTCCGCTCTTTCTGTTCCTTCATTTCTTCTGCTTCTTCTTCTTCTTCTTCTTCTTCTTCTTCTTCTTCTTCTTCTTCTTCTTCTTCTTCTTTCTCTTTTTACAGTTCATATCTGTATCTATATATATATCTCTTCTCCTAGTCGCATATTCTTTTCTTTTCCTTTGGTTTCTTCCTCCTCCCATCACGCACCGGCAACGACAACAACATTATCTGTAACTCGTAGTCGATCGATTATATGGGAAGCTGAGCTGGAGAGAGGAGATCAGATTTGTAGAAGGTGGATCGAAGGCATGGGAAGAGGCCCCTCCCTCCTGACGAGGCACCGGAGGAGAAGGAAGGATCGGAGCGCTGGTTGTCGCAGTACTACACCCCGGCTCGCGCCGATCAGGACGCATCGGCCATGGTCTCGGCCCTCTCTCACGTGATCAGCTCCCGCTCGCCACCCGTCGGCGCCGGAGGAGGCGAGCCAGTCATGGTCCAGCATGATGGAAAACTCAGCGGATCTGGGTCTGGCTCGGCGGAGATCAGGACGCAGCCCTCCGGTGAGCAAGGTATATATATCGGAGCTTGTGTTTCTTGCACCACTGACACAGATCTATATGTTCATCATCAAATCAATCTCCGTTCATCGTGATGCTTTCGTGCAATTATAGGAAGTTATGGGAAGAGAACCTAGTTATGCTAGTACGCAATGCATTATCTCATGTATAGTTTGCATCTTCTCTCTCTCTCCCTCTCTCTCTCTCTCTCTCTCTCTCTCTCTCTCTCTCTCTCTCTCGTTTAGCTGAGACGCATGTACGTGTAATGTAGGCAGAAGACATTACAGGGGAGTGAGGCAGAGGCCATGGGGGAAATGGGCAGCGGAGATAAGGGATCCCAGGAAAGCAGCTCGTGTATGGCTGGGGACGTTCGACACGGCGGAGGACGCCGCCATTGCCTACGATGAAGCCGCCCTGCGGTTCAAAGGCACCAAAGCCAAGCTCAACTTCCCCGAGCGAGTACAGGGCCGCACCGACCTCGGCTTCTTGGTGAGCGGAGGAGGCTCGGAACGGCAACCCCAGCCACCGACGCAGCGGCTGCCGGCGGCTAATTCGTACCCGAACCTGCTCCAGTACGCGCAACTCCTCCAGAGCAGGGACCAAGACCTGCACCAGGCGGCCTTCGGCCTCTACGCTGGGAGCACCTTCACGTCCACGTCCTCCCAGACATCGCCGACTTCCATGTCCGCGGCGTCTTCGCAAGAGATGCTGGACTTCACCTGCCAATCGCATTTCAAGAGCTCCTCTTCTTCGGGTTCGTGGCCTCATGGCGGCCACAAGCACGAGGACCAGCAGCCACCAGGCATGTAAGTGATGACTCGGCCGGCTTTCAGCTAGGTGCAGCACAAGGTTAAGGAGAGGAACGTTGGCGATGGAGAGAGACGCAAAGGCTTCGTGAAAGGTGTACTGCGTCAAAGATACCAAAGATTGCAGGCTCCTCTTGTTCTTATCCCCTAATGCATTGTTTCGAGTCTTATCCTACCACTGCTATCTCTTTGCTGTGTCACACACACCAACTGGGAAGTTTCCACCCCAAGTTTTCTCGAGCTTATCACAAACGAACCTTAGACAAACATGCTTCTATGAATCAAAAAACACAAATCATTAACGGTGCAACATATCGAGAAGGGAAGAACGATCTTTCATCCAACGCAGACGTACGACACGAACCAGATAAAAAAAAAGAGAACTAAGAGACGTGTGCCGCCAGCTGAGTAGGGAAGGGGAATAAAGATCGTGGCAAGACAAGCGATTGCAAGTTCCAAAACCCTTTCATGATCGAGCTAGGCATAGTACACCGATCGTATTCCCGCTGGCCGCATCACTCGTACGATCGACCAGATGCAGCGAAGACAAGAATAATGCCTGCCTGCATGCATGCATGGATGGATGCCATCTTGCTTTTAACACATGCAAGTATGAGCCGATGAAATAGATGGCGGCAAGTATCGAGGCAGAGTTTGGTCAACCATTAAACAAAGCTATCATTAGAAGCAAGCATATTCTCATGTGAGTTATACTAATGACGAGGTGGGGGAAAGAAGCATTCTGCCAAACCAATGTGATCGAGAAACAATGGGTTGTAAGACATGAACAATGACTCCAAAATGCCAAGGAAGGAAGGACATGTAGGCAGGAAATCCAACTCCTTTGGACTGGTTAAAGAGGGTGGGCACTGCCATTAATGGAGGTGACGAAGAAAGAGACTTGGACCAGTTCATCCTACTTGTGATCAGGGGACCAACACCTATGCACCTATATATATATATATATTCCCATCAGATCAATGGGAAAATACATCAAATTGAAACATATATGGTTCATGCTGATCACGGAGGAAACAAAGGTGAATTAGATTCGATTTCTGTTTTTGGTTTTGTGTTTTCTGCTGCGTGTGGATGTGTTGCTTGTTGCGGTCTTGTCATCGGTGCACGGGGAAAAGGAAGGCGGGCGGCGTGCGGTGCTTTCGGCTCTCACGTCAATCTTTGCGGCTTAAGCCTCGACTCTCGCACTCCTTTTTCCCGTCTCAAGTTCATACGTGAGAGCCCACGAAGCAGACTTCCCTCTCACCTTTGTCGCCACATGTAACCCTCGAAAGCGTTTTGTGGCTAAAAGAAAAACAATAATTATCTAAATCAAAATAAAATATTTTTTCTTGATATATATATATATATATAATATTTCTCTCTCTATATATATTTTCTGGTAAGAATAATTTACCAAGAAAATATCCAGAAATATTGTCTCGTTTAAAGCAAAATATCCCCAAACTATTGAGAAAAGTTAGAAATCAGTCTTGTTTAAACCCAAAAAAAATGTTTTTTCATATATATATATATATATATATATATATATATATATATATATATATAATATATCCAAGATTTGGACTCAAATAATGATAATTTAATTCTGGGTAGAAAAATAAACCATAATATCTCGAATATTTGAGATCAATTGCAGTCTTCTTTACTTATATTCTATGTAAGATAATAAATACCTCTAGTTAAATGAAAAAAGAATGAATTATTTTTTTTCTCATTTCAAGGAAACTGTTCCAAACAAGTTAGAAGGGCTTATGATTACTTCAATATTTTTTTGAATGAAATATGTACCATTCAAATATTTAAACATCTTAAAATTGGCATTAAATATATATTTTTGGGGATGAACCTAACAAAAGAAGCTTGTCCAATTCATCATGGAGTTGACATTTTGACCATTCTTTCTTCTTCTTTTTCCTTCTTTTTATGCTCTTACTGATCACAAGGAATCAAAAGAGCCCACAACCAATTATGTAGTCTCATCAATTAAGATTTAGTAATGCTTGAGTTAGGCAACATTCCTACACTTAACTTGAAAGGAAGAGTACAAAGGAAAGGATTCCTTCCTTTCCTTGTAATTAACATCCTTACCTAAACCTAACTTGAAAGGAAGAGTACATAGGAATGGATTCCTTCCTTCTAATTAGCAATGTGACATTAGCATTAGGCTTCTATCTCAAAGACATCATCACATCTTATGTTAACCTCAATCGCCATCGCAAACTTGATTTGTTATAATTATCTCTTCACCTGATATGATTTTAAGCAAACTTGATTCAAATAATGTTTATACCAAATAGAAATATAAAATTAGTGTATAAACATATGATGATGTCATGTAGACGAAAAAAATTTGCTCAAAAGTGCATTAGCATTGATCGAATGTCTCACGTAAATATACGATTATAATTATTTGTTTAGTTAGCACAATCACGAAGAAACTTGATATAGACATTTTCGTATTCTCAATTAAAAACCTAAAATTAGCATGCACTAAAAAAGAAAATAAAAACCTTGAGTTATGTTTTTAGAACAACCAATATTTGTTTAGTAAAATAAAATACCAACTCAAGACAATTCCTAAAAAATCAAACATTTAACATTTTAAGTTGATTAAAACTCTTTAGAAAAAAACCATCAAAATTTGCCAAGTTCAGTTAATCAAGCAAGCTAATCAAACCCATTAACCTACTTAACTATGGTTTGAACCATGACATAGTACAAGTGGCTACCAATCATATTAAAGTTATTTTTTCTTTCTTTTTCACACATAAGAGCAATCATTCCTAATGTAGAGTTGAAAGTACTCGAGATAGCAACTTTGCATGCAACAACTTGGCTTCTTTTGATCCTTGAGACTTCCCTAGCTCTCCATATCACAAAGGTCTAGAAGCATCTAGCCCACTCTATAAGCAATCCTCAGGGACACCTCTTCTCTTGATTGAGAGAGAGAGAGAGAGAGAGAGAGAGAGAGAGAAGGGGACAAGCTTTTGTGTCACCACCTAAACAAGTAAGGCATCTCAAGCTTCATCATGCAATTTGTCTTGGGACATTCCTTTTTCTAGTTCCTTCCATTCCTCTTGATGGCCAAACTCTAAGTCATCTTGTAGGGACCATGGATTCCTTTTCCTTACTGGTTTCATAAATGCATGCATGGACCTCTTTGTTTAGTTAGGTTAGGTTAGGGGAAGATCTAAGACCACAATAATATTAATTTTAAGTTGGTGTTCATCAGTCAAATCCTACCGAATGGGTCAGTTGGGACCATTGATTTTTCAACCAATAATTATTTGAGATAGTTTCGTGTCTGAATTTAGATTAAAAATAATAAATTTTAAATTATTTTTAGGTTCTTTTAATTAAAATATGACAATGATTAACAATGCCCTTCAAAATCATTAGTTTTTGGAGACAATCTTACCTCGAAATATAAGAAAATTATTATTATTATTTTGAATTAGATGTTGTAGACTCTTTTAACAAAATTACATAATGAATTCATTTCTTAGGTTCTTCAATAAAAGATACAATATCACTATTTTTTTATTTATTTTTAGATTCTTTCGATTTGATTATAATAATGATTCACTATGTCCTTTGGAATAGGAATAAGTAGCATGAAATCCACTAGCATTACTCCTTTTCATCTACTACAAATAATCAAATCTAATTCGTTTGAGATTAGATGTGCATCTATTCTTCTTTCTTATGCCTTTTGTCTTTTGTGGTAAGGGTTTTGGGTTCTTCCCCAAAGTGGAAATCTTTGGGCATAGCTTTCATTAAGTTATAACTATCATCGCATGGACAATGGACATGCGATGATGTTATGATCATCTGATTCGAAGTATTTATCATAATTCATAACAAATCATGTCCGAAATTTTATTTTATTTTGTCTAATTCAACATTTTGTCTTATATCTATTCTTAATAACTTCAACTTTTAAAGATTTAGGATAATCTAATTATAGTGTTAATACAGATTCAGAATCGGAATACCGATTCGACACCACCTATTCTAAAACTCTATCGAGTGTGTGTTCGATAAATCTTCTCCGATTCTTAAGTTAGTCTTGGTTATAATAGGTTAATCAAACACTAAATCTTTTAAAATCAAATGTATTAGCATTTGAGAGCGAGCTAAGAAAGGTACATGAGAACAAATTTTTCGCAAGGAAACTTTTAATCATTAAACTTAAATACGAGTGTTAATATTAAAAATGATTGTACGTCTTTTCTAATAAAAGAATACAATGATCATCCATGCGACCATAGCGCTAATATCGTAACACAATATTCATTATTTTTCTCATTTAATCTATTAAACAATTGATACAATTAAATCACTCAATTAGCCAATTAGTAGTATGCCTCTTTCCCATTTAATCTATTTTGGGCTCAGCCAGCCATTGCCAACTTTGATCCATTAAATCTGTAGCCCACAAAAATGCTCTTTTGTTTTGGTTGTCTCAATGTATATGTAAATTGCAAGAATGGCTGTCTCACTTACTACATGAGATGCAGATTGAGCCATGTCAGATGCATCAGTGTATTAATCTCTATTGCAATTATACTTTACAAAAAGTGTTTGAAGTCCTTTAAGAATGTGCAGCAGAATGGTTTCTTTGATGTGATCCTCAGTTTTACTGTATACTTCCTTTGATATATTTTTAATATGCTCTCAAAGCTCAGCTATATGGATCTTGTTTTCATCATCAAGTATCAATATTGTCTTTCATCATTTTTATTCAGACTTGAGATTGGGTATTATTGGTGTTGCTCTGTTGATTCAGATTGAGATAAGAAAAAAATTGATGTTGCTAAGTAACAGACTATATTTCCAATGCATTGTGTGCATTTTGAGACTCTCTATTGGACATTCAGTATTAGGATATTGGCATGAAAGCTTCTGCCACTGAACAATGCATGGATTCCCAAACAGAGGAGTAATCAATCATGTTTGTATCCCTCCTGCTAACAACAGGAAGAATGCAGAGGGAGAAGTTTTATGTGGAGTTGGTCATCACCTTATCATCATCTGCTTCATCCAACTTCATTATGATCCAAATCCATCTGAGCTCAATCATAACCTGTCTACTTCACACAGGTCTCCTATGTCTCACAAGTGGGATGTCCTTCTCATGAATCATCACCCTCTCATAATTCATCAACTAATTAAAAATACATACTCAAATAAAGCTACAAGAATATATATATATATATATATATATTCATTATTTTTAGAAATAATCATATGAAAAATAAAAAAAAAATGCTGATAAGTATGGTGAAAGTGGGCAACACAATATTCATTTAAATTCAGAAAGTATAAATGATTTGCATTTTTATATTCATATCTTAATCTAAGCTTATTAAATTTGAATTACTTTTCTAACTATTTGATTCATATTGTTTTCTGCAATAGTCACACCTATAAGTGTCTAAATTAGAAAGTGTGTTCCTCATAATCCCATTAATAATATTATTAATTATAAATATTTATTGGTCCTTTACTCGAAACTCCTATAACTGTCTTGGCAAGGCCACGAATAAAACCGACTTTCTTCACTCTTTAACAATGTACCCACAAAACCACCTGCCTGGCCAACCTAGTGTCTCTGTGAGCCCCATTTTAGGGCCAATTGTTAAGCAGGTAATATCAATGGTATTTTTAGCTTTTAACTTTTATGGGTGGGATCTACGAACCGTCACCGTTGGCTGATCCTCCCGCAGATTAAGTCTCAATCGACTCTCTAATCTTCCGCCTCGAATCCAGTTCGGTTTCTGCGCAAGCAACCTTTGTCGGCTCTAAGTTCCCTCTCTCCCTTGTTGTCGGTTCCGTTCTTCTTGTCTTCAATCGAGTCCTCGGTTCTTTTGTTCTTGTTCCGGTTCGAGTCCTTGGAGCCGGAGATGTCTGTGGCAGAGGGGAAGGGGAAGAGGAAGGGGAAGGGGAAGGAGGTTATAAGATTGGAGCGGGAGTCAGTAATCCCGGTGCTGAAACCCAAGCTCATCGTGAAACTAACGAATCTAATCGGTGAGCTTGCGCCTGTTTCGTGGGTTTTCGATGGTTTTGCTTTTCATTCCGTGCTCAATCCTTTTACTGGAATCGTTTTGCGTTATTTCTTTGCCTTTAGGGTTCTGGATTTTCTGTTTTCTGTGTGCATGGTTGTTGCGGTCGACAGAGTGTTTTATCTTTCAAGAAAGCTTCTTTCGAATCTCCTCTCTGTTTACTGAAAGGAAAAATTAGCTTTAATAAATTTGATATGATAAATTGGGGGAAATTAGTCGAAGAATGGTATGGGGTTTATCGAGCAGTGTGATACCCTTTCACCAACTCAATAACAAAATTTGATTTTTTTTTTTCGCATTCGAAGAAAAAACCTTTAAATTGAGAACACAATTAATGCTGCACATGATTTATCTGTGTTGAGCTTGATGCAACACCCGGAGGAAAATTGCTATCGCCTGTACTATTTTGCCCGTACTTTGCTGCTGAATTGAACTTATCTCACAAGACTAGCTATCAGATAACCTACTCTCGAAGAGTACTTGGCATTGTTTTCGAACTCCAGGCAATGTAATATCTCCGTAGGAAATTTAGATGTTTGGAGACAAATTTTACACAATTGACATTGACAAAATAGAGGGGAACCTAACTAGTATTTTCATTAACATCACCATGCTACAGACTTGGTAAGCACAGGAGGTTTGGGAGTTTGCCTTGCTTCAGATAAATAAATCGTAGCCACTCACAACCTTGCTGTTTTTCATTTTTTTCTTCTTTTTCTGTTGAGACTCAGAGAAATGTCCCCTGTATATTTGTTCTCGTGAATGCATGAGACATTGCCTCTTCTTCACACACAAAAGAAAGTTTAGAGCTTTAGGATTGATTGGTGAGAACAGGCAGGACAAAAAGAAGGTTGAGAAGTTTTCTCATAACTTTAGGACCAGTTCAAGAGTGCCAGTGATAGCATTCTGGTTGACAGCAGATAGGATTAGACAAAGAGTCCATTATCCATCATTGCTGTAAATTGACAAAGAAACTTTCTTACTGTCATAGTCCACACTAAGTATTATATCTGCTTTTGCTTCAAAATTTAGAAATTGCTATTTTTAGTTTTTCTCCCCAAAATTCTCAATTGCAGCAAAATATAAAACTTAATGTGGAGTTTTTTCTCATGGGGAAATGATTCATGTAGGGTTATAAAAACAATATATTAGTACATTTAGATTTGTTCGAGTACATGGCTATGATTCTAGCTAGTGGATCAATGAAATTACACGAAAGAATTTCATTAAATATTCTAGACAAGCATAAGATTTGATAATGATGCACTTATTGGCAGCCTAGTTATTTACATCAAATATTTCAACTCAAAGGTATATGAGTTAGGTGGTTGATGAAAAATTATGGGAATTGAAATTGAGATGAAATATATAAAAACAGAGAAAAATACAAGTGAACTAAAGAATAATTAACAAAATATATAATGAAAATAGATGGTTTAATACGAATATGGAACATGATACAGTACAAAAAACAATTCAGTTCAATTTCAACTATAAAATGCAATCAGGATAATTTATCGAGGAAATGAAATGCTGTTCTGGTTAAATGCTACAGGAAGTTGCTTATGTAATTAAACTTCCTTCATGTTCAGTCTCTTGGGTTTAACAAATATGTTTCTTTTGCAGAAAGCAATAAAGTAAAAAAAAGGTTCTGCTGTAGGATTAGCACATCTTTGCAAGCTTAGAAACTAAAATTGTATGCAACATGTACCCCGTTTCTTGACATAATCTGTCCTAATATACATGGCTGAGATTGTACAAATAATTCTTATAAATTACTTGCTGTAAGTATCTTAGTTTTTAAGTTTTAACTGATATTGATTATAGATTTATTTGCGGATGAGTTTGAAAAATTTACCTTCATTCTTTTCCAGAGCTTGCTTCTGACCGAACTGAATTCATTAAGCTATGCAAGAGAGTTGAGTACACTATTCGTGCTTGGTACCTCCTACAGTTTGAAGATTTGATGGTACAGTTCTTTCATACAATTATTACATACATGGAGAACGTGTTTGAGTTGATGAATATATAAATGGCTACTCATGCTAGTTATTTTTTTTCACTTACACATTTCATATACCCAGTTATACATAAGTCAGATGTCTCTATTTTATGTCTCACATGCATGTAGAATTATATACCAGAAAAATAGCATTCTTGGACTAATTTGCAATTGCTTTTTGTTTTTTCATAAATGAGTTTGGTTGATGATTTTTTTGGTGTTAACAATATTGTTTCTGCAGCAACTTTACTCGCTCTTCGATCCTGTACATGGTGATCGGAGATTGCAACAGCAGAATTTTTCTTCTGAAGAGATTGATGTTCTGGAACTAAATTTCCTGGAGTACTTTTTCCAGGTTTGTGAACTTCCTAGTGACTTGACTGTAATTTCATAATGATTTGGAAACTTATCTAACCAAATACTTGCCCTTGAAGTAAGGTCTGTGTCTTTCCTGCTTTTCTTCCAAATTTTCTGAATTCCTGCTATTTTAAATTGGATACAACTGCTGTGGTGCCAAGTTAATACAGAATTGCACCTTCTAAACTTATGGTGTTCCACTTGCAGAAAAATAAACTTAAAAAGAAAAAAAGAGAAAAGCAGCTACATGCAATAAAATCTTTTTCTTTCATATTGAGTGTACTTCTAGATAGAACAGCCGTTACAATCATATGTTTTTCTTTGATTGAGGCAGGTAATGGAAAAGAGCAACTTCAAACTAGTGACCGATGAGGAGATTGAAGTTGCACAATCTGGACAATATCTCTTAAATCTTCCAATCAAAGTGGATGAATCTAAGGTTTAAAACGTGATCTATTTGTTTATACTTGAAACTTTGTATTAGCTTAACTTGTGAGTTCTTTGGGAATGTAGCTGGATAACAAGCTTCTGCCAAGATACTTTAAGAAGCATCCACATGAGGATCTCCCTGGTTTTTCTGATAAGGTATTGTCAGTTCCTCCTACAGTGTTGTGCTTTTTGATCCCTTTATGCAAAATGTTTTTCATCTAGAAGTTTAAGCAATTTCGAACTTTTGACTTTGATGCTAGATGTAGAAAGTTTCATTGTAATTGATTCTGATGATTCTGTTTCAGATCACTTTATTGTAGTAAGACACAGATCTGAGTAAAACTTGAATAAAACAGAATTAGGCAAGGCATTTCCAGGAAACTGTCTTCAAAATAGATGATTTCCCCACTATGATGCAGATGGCTTCATAGAAATTCTATCTCCAGTATGCAATCTCTTACCCGAAATAATCAAGATTGCACTTCTTGATTACTTGAAGAATCAGAACACAACTAGAAAATAAGAGAAAAAAGAATTCGGTACTTTGTTTGACTAGAATTTTCTTATGCTTTACTCTTCAATGTAGAGGAGTTTATATAGACATTGAAAGGATGCTAAAACGTCTTTTCAGTTATCCTGAAGAGTTATGACTTTTTGAACCATTACAGCACATTAAACTGATTTTTTAAACTGCAAGCAGTTTCTATGACTGTTCCCCTTCATTCCTACTCCTTTTCTTTATTTATAGTAAATTCCTTATATATAACAATGCCCCACTAATTTACATATAATAAAAATATAAATCATAAAATTATAAATGAAAATGTAAACTCTAGGATGTGTATAGTGTATATTCATAAGTGGACTAACCTTAAGCTTTGGACTGAATATGAGACACAAGGAACCATAATCACACTATATATGAGCTCTGAATTTTAAATATGGCAGCGCTTTAATGGGTCTTGCGTTGAATCTTGATTTAGCCAGTATTCGTAGGATCTTACTGGTATGATCTGTAAGAAGCGGTCTCTTACTTCTCTATTGGCAAGGGTAGATTTATCAACAGTGTCCACAACTCACTCTTCAAAGCTACAAGTTTCTTAGGACTTTATTGTCCAACCGTCTTGTCACGAACGGTTGTCGCACACTTGCAACAACTTCGTTCAACGAATCGTTCGTCGCTTTTGCATGCTTGAACATAAATATGGTAGCTTGTTTTGCTTTAGTTTTGTGTGTTTTTGCTTGTAAAAATACATGTTCGAACAGGTTGCAGCGCACAGTGTGACCGCTCACTGCGCCGGGCCAAAAAGCCCTAAAATGGCTCTGTTTTCGCATGCCGCGGGCTGTTTTTTGCAGCCCTTTGCAGCGCGCGAAACGTCAGCCATCTCAGCACTCTGGAACCCCCCGGGTGGCACAGGGCTGGATGGAGCTTCGGTATATTGTCGGGCGTTGAAAAATCTTCACAAGTTCGCACGTTGATTTGACGGGAACTTGCCTTCGCGCCCGGCACCCAATGAGCAGTTGTTTGTGGACTTGCAATTGTTCGTTCTACCTTCTAAAGTCCTTGTTTTCTTCCTTCTTCTCTTTTCTCCTATGCACACAAGGTGCTTGCTGAATTGCTTGTAAAGCTTCCCTCTTTGCGAGACGTTGGGACTTATCCGTCGCTCGTTTTCAATCTAATCAACTTTCTGTTTTACAGGTCCTTTGGGACTTGTATGAGGTTGCAACTAGGTTGAACCTTTGCGGACGCATATGTCGCAAGGATGCCTCAAGACTTAGGCAATCCCAACTAAGTCCGTGAAGTTGGCGCAAGGGTGCGTCGCGATTTAGGCAACTCAAGATAAGTTCGTGTCTTAGCCGTAAGGGTGCCTCACGACTTAGACAATTCCAGCTAAGTCCATGACAGTCTGTTGTGGTAATTAGTGCATTAACTAGATATAGGACTTCAACAGATATAGTATTCCCCCACTATTTCTTAAACTTTGCACTTGAAATGTATCCTTGTTTCCATTTCACAAATATCTCATAATGAATTGCCTTTTAAACTCTTATAACTTGATTTCCACTATCGAGTGGTATCACAGAAATAGAGTTGGTTTCAATCAAGAAGTTCTTTTATCGGTAATAGTCCTATACCTCTCATGGTTTTAGTAATTTTATCGCCTGATAAAGGCTTTGTCAAAGGGTCTGCTAACATTTGTTTTGTAGGTAAGAATTGTAATACTATCTTTCCCTTTTTCGCAAGTCTTCGATCAAATTTATATCTCATAGCAATATGTTTATTGCTTTCTGTTATCCTTTTGTTCTTTGTATTGTGGATTGTAGCCTGGTTGTCACAATATAGTGTTATAGATTTACCAGGTGGATTGATAAAAGGAATACTTATTAGTATTCTCTTAAACCAAACAATTTCTTTACTGCAATTGACATTGCAACATACTTGATTTCCATAGAAGATAAAGCAACACAGAATAACGCAAGAAAATAGATTTAACAGCTTTACTTCCTAATTTAGGTCTTTTTAAAGCAGCATCTAAAGCATATGCAATACAACCCCACACTTTAAAATAATTAATACTGGGTTTCCTTTTAATCAATAATTATTCGGGTTTGCATCTTTACATCCTCTCACATTCTTAGTTTAACCAATATTTTCTTATAATTACCTTGTTTTTAGAAAAAATCACTTTTAATCAGTGGTTAAATTAGAAACAATTCTTATTATATGGTATTTTACATATCTACGACATTACACGTTTGGTATTATAGTTTTATGATATTCTTTCTTAATGAATTCTTTTTTCTTACCTTGGTCTTTTTTGTTTGGGAAGTATATAATTTTTCGACGGGGGATTGGAATTGACAAGACAACTGATTACTTTATTATGGAGAAGTTGGATATGATCATAGCTCGTTTGTGGATGTGGTTTTTGAGGGTTACTAGGTAAACAATTTCTTAGAATTGTGTATTGTTCATGTTATATTTTCTGAATAGAAAAGATTACCCTGACATATTGGGATGCTTTCAATGACTTTAGGCTTCAGCGGCTCTTTTCAAAAAAACCAAATATGATATCCAGAAAAGATACTAAGAAAACTGATGAAATTGTTGCTGATTCAGAGATGGAAGATTTATTTGTTGAGCGTATACGAATTGAGAACATGGAGCTGAGGTTCCAATTGCTTTATCGGACTTGATTTGATATAAATCTTGATATTTAACATTGCATGATCTGATATTCTGTATTTTGTGTTTAATGCAGCACCCAAAATCTAATCAGCAATATCACAATCCAAGAACCAACTTTTGACAGGATGATTGTTGTATACAGGTAACTATGAGTTAAATTGTTAAAATACTTTTCATTAAGTCATAGTACTTGGTAGTTGAGATCGTATATATTGGATTAAGCATATTGTTTTTGTCACGCCTTTTTATGATATGAGTGTCAATGCAGCCTCCCCATATGATCGTTGTCAAGAATATGATTCAATTTTTTGTTATGTCCAGTTAACTATGACTGATGCTATTTGTAACCACACAGGCATGCCAGCACAAACAGCAAGACAGAACGAGGAATCTATGTAAAACATTTCAAAAATATTCCCATGGCTGATATGGAACTAGTTTTGGTGAGGTTTCCTAACTGAAGTTCTAGGAAACACACACAAGCTCTTGAATTTTTTGTTATCAATAACAATTATGTTTGACTATTTTCCTTCGTTGGGACCACTGATTTTGTAGCCTGAAAAGAGAAACCCAAGTTTAACACCTATGGACTGGGTCAAGTTTCTAATTTCTGTTGTTCTTGGTCTTGTAAGTGTCTGGATGAGTTAAATATACTGGTCTTGAACTTTTGCTCTCCGTATCTTTTTAAATAATTAATAATTATTATACTGATTCAGGTTACTCTGGTCAGCTCTCTCGAAATGCCGAAGGCAGACATCTGGGTTGTCATAGCTGTCCTTTCTGGTCTTGTTGGCTATTGTGCTAAGATCTATTTCACGTGAGTATACTTTTATAAACAATCTTCTTTTATGGTCAAGCATTGCAATATAAATCAAGGTCAATTTTCTTTTTTTCCCTTTTATGAGTAGAAGGACGTATGTGATCACTTCCTTGTTATGTATTTGTCTTCTTTGGCAACAAGGAAAAGTAACTTCCATTTGTTTTAGCACTGACTTCTATGATAGGTTGTCATTGGTAATAACACATTTTCTTGTGAAAATTTATGAAACACAGGTTTCAGCAAAACATGGCAACTTATCAAAACCTAATCACCAAATCAATGTATGACAAACAACTTGATAGCGGGAAAGGCACACTTCTACACTTGTGTGATGATGTGATTCAACAAGAAGTAGGTTTTAGACCAATAGAACTCGTTGCATCTTATCATGTGAATTGTAGCAAAATATATAGCATTTTACAATCTGAATATGCAGGTCAAAGAGGTGATAATTTCTTATTTTATTTTGATGGAGCAAGGGAAGTTGGAGATAAATGTATGAACTCTTGGTCATTCTTTACCTTCTATGTTGTCCTTCATGGCAAATAAATCAGCCACCATGCTTATATTTTCTTAGCGTCACTATAGGTTCTCGACCGTCAATGTGAAGAACTTATTATGGAAGAGTTCAATGAGAAATGCAATTTTGAAGTCGAGGATGCAGTCAAAAAGTTGGAGAAACTTGGTATTGTTTCAAGGGTAAGTTTGAATAATGCTTTTTCACTTATACTTCCCTTTAACTGTGTTTAATTGATTGCTATTTTTCAACGATGGAAGTTCTTTTACTAATTGAATGCTCGAGAGATAATGGTACATAAGGGTTAATGATTTTATAACTGAAACATCATGCACGGTTTTGGTACTGGAACATTCATAAGAAAATATGCTAAAAGAACTTCTGTACCAAGCATACTTTAGTAGTCTGACATGAAAAATAAGGATCCAGCTTTCTGTAGAATATAACTAAATGAACACTGTCTTATTGATCATTTTAAGCTTTTTAGATGACCTAGGAGTGGTGAGAATTTACAATTCATTAGATGTTATGCTAAAAGAACTTTTGTCGAAGCATATTTTAACAGTGTGACTTGCATAAAGAAATGAGGAAGCAACCTAATATTAAAGTACAGGTAAATAAACCGTCTCCCATCTTAAGATTTTAACTGACTTGGCGGTGGTGAGAATTTGACACATTATTAGAACAGGAGGACTAATGCTCAAGTCTCCAAGCAGTTAATTTCCTCATTTTGTTTTAGTATCCGCATGTTGAGCTGAGAGGAGTACAAAGAAAGATGAAAGGGCAAACTAGCTAAATCATTACAGATGAAGTTCTTTAGTAGTATGGTGTTGCCATGTTGATAAGTATGTGTTGGCATGGGTGAACAAGTAGCATGCTGGTGAGGTTCCAACATGTGTCATGCCTGGCCGCTTTGGAGGTGCCACCATATTTATAAACCAATTCATGATATGCCAAAAGGATGCTGACAAAGACATTACTCTAATACTGGACCTAAGTGTTGATGAAAAATTGTGTAGCTGTAATGTGTAATTGAGAACATCATATAGCATCATGTAAGGTGCGACTAAGAAACAACCGCTGTTGTTAATATAACCTTATTAACTTATATTGAGTTCCTTCTTGTCCGACTTCATTGACATGGAGATATAGTGATGTTTTATTATGTGCTAGTAGTTTCTGGTTAGAGACGATCCGTATGATCAGATATGATCAACCATGGAGATTAGAGCATCGCTTATAAATCACCCAGTATTACTTTTTAAGAGACAGACTTCAGAATGAGTTGATTGAACTTGAGCAAACATGAAACCAAACTGCTTACAGCTTCTTACGTTGCATCATACTTATCTTTCACATCTAGAAGTAGGTAATTCCATGGTGTTGCTGGAATTTTTATGAGTAGCTTATAGATTGGACATGTTTATCACATCTCAGTGCATTCAATTGCGTCTTGGTATGGTTAAAATGACAAGCCTATGTACAGGATTCTGCTGGAAGAATCTGCTGTGTTCCCTTGAAGCGCGCAAATGAGATCATTGGCACCACTACAGAAGAACTGGTGATGAAGGCCAAACAAGGCCCGGCTGCTTGACGATCAAAATTTGGAGTCTCATTCCCTTACAATGCACTCGAATTTGACTCCTCCATGTTGTTCGATTAGATCATGTAAGTAAACTATAATCTCATGTGTTATTGTTTCATTGTTTGTTTGTAATTATATGCCACTACTCCATAAGTATTTTCTTTGGCTGCTGAAGAGTTAGAAAAGTGATTGAAATTACATGTTTTTGGGCTAATTATATATTATCCTCACCTTTAGTATCTCGATCCTTATATTTTCAAAAATTATATCTGGATCACTATAGTTATAAAAATAAAATATTTAATTTCATTTCTTCTTATATCATCAATTTTATTGACAGAAATACATAAGATTTTATAATCGATGGTGACTTATTTTTCAACAAAAAAGAGAGTCAGTATATATCTTCCACCCAATGGATGAGAAGTAGTAGTTAGCAGTTGATGACAGTTGATGATCGCCCCTTTGATCATCCTGTCACACTGCACAATCATCGAAGGTGAGACAAAAGTCATATTCTGGATTAACTAATTATGCCTCTTTCTTAATTCATATTCTGCATAAGATTTAAAAGTCTAGTTATAATATTTTATGAATAGAATTTATTATTATTTATATCTTTATATATATATATATATAATGACTATCTTTATTGAGTTTCCTATCTTTATTGATTTAGAAACAAGAACAATCAAATATAATGACTAATCGATCGAACTGATTCATCCATAATTCATAAGGTGTAATCCATACTACTTCAGCTATTTTATTAAGAGATATTTTTAAGGATTATGATAAATAAAAAATATTTTTTAAAAAATATAAAGAAGGTATCTCTATAGAGAGAGAGAGAGAGAGAGAGAGAGAGAGAGAGTTGGGACATGTATTATCTCACATGAAAAGAAAGTGATGTGAGATAGATAATATAGCGTGTGGGAATGGGAACAAAGCCTAGTGCTCGCCCACCTCCTCCTCCTCCTCCATCCCTCATATTCCGGATGGCCTCTTTCCTCACGGACTCTGAACTTTCTAACTCATCCAACACATCGAGCTCTCTCTCACGCATTTAGTCTTCCTTGAGACACCACAAAGCATGGAAACTGGCGCTTTCCTGGTAGTTTTTTTGTACCCTTCCCTGCCAGTGTTTCCCCCCCCTTTGATCCTCTCTCTGCCTTCCTACGAAACATTACATTCCGTCTATTGCCATGAAGAAGCCTTTTTGTTCTCCGGAGTTGGGTGGATTGGCTCTTTTTGACTTCTCTTCGCAGCACGCACGCCTTTTCATGGGTTCCCTTTGGGCCGGGAAATGGAGCCTGAGACACTAGCAACATCCTCCGTGTCAGCCACCCTTCTTTCCTTCCACCGGTTGCAAGACAAGATTGACATCTTGAGTGAAATACCAGCATTGGTGTTCGCATCATTTTAGAGAGAGAGAGAGAGAGAGAGAGAGAGAGGAATGACATTACCTTGGTCGAGTGAAAGACGAGCAAGAGCTTAGGGTGAGAAATCAAAGGTTCAGAGCTACAAGACAACCAAACTACATGGAAAGGTGTCGGACTACAGTTGCAAAGCTCGAGCTATTATTTGGGTTCAGTGTAAAAGGCCTTCACATGCCTACGCCTCAACCACTGTACTCCCTACCACTTGTATGTCTCTTCTAGCTCTCCATGAGAAGGTTTCTTTCATCTTATGGCCGCTAAAATCCCGCTTTAGATCTCCACATTGTACCTTCGATCTCCAAAGGTGCATGTTGCATGATCTTGTTCTTGAGAAATAAGATCAAAAGAAAGAAACCAAAATACCAATAAATATCAAACAAGAAAAGGAGCCTTCTTTCATACTCCATCTACTGTTGCTAACTCGTACGAGACAGTTCTGTCCTTATTATTCTAATCCTAATCAAACTCAAACTCAACATTAATTATCTTAACACTTGTGGTCCTCAAATGTGCATCGGAGCTATTCGACATCGACTGCATCAGTTCATCCTTCATCTGCATCATCACCATCCGGTGAGCGAGTGTGATCTATCTATCTATCTATCTACCTACACAAAATGGCTTCCAAGCATACGAGAAGGTGACCTTGAAGCTAGAGCATGTAGAGGGACAAGCATCGAAGGTGATGGTGACCAACAAGGAATCTAAGTTAGCTTTTGAGCGCAAGGAGGGCCCTCTCCTGTGTTGCCTTGCATATGCATGCATGCCTTCTTTGTTCTTTTGTAGGATGTCATCGAATTGTTTACTGCACATCCCTGACGAAGGCAGTCACAAGTCTACTACAGACACCACCTCTTGGTCAAATTATTCATATAGTATATGTGATCTGATGGAGATCAGAGATGAATGGATTGGCACTCGAGTTATAGACTAGGTTTCCTAAATGAAGTAACAGTTACCTGAGAAGCTTTAAGATCACAGACTGTTCATGGTTGATAACCCTAATGGCATATGGGAAGCTGCAGTTTGCAGTGAACTGCATGCAAAACCATTTGACCTAGCAGAAGCTGCTGGTTGCAGCGAGATGAGACTGGCTTGGTCTCCTGTGAGAAGCTTCGCCCTCTTCTTGTCATAGACTCCAATGGAGTAACAGTGACCTGAGAAGTTGCAAGAGTGATTGTTCATGGTTTGGTAACCCTAACACCACATCAGAATATGTGCAGTTTGCAGGAAGATGAGACCGGGTTGCTCTCCTGTGAGAAGCTTCGTCCTCTTGCCGTCATGATCGTTGATCATTAGAACATATTTGTTGGGTGCCATGTGATTTCTCGCCCTTCGAAATCCATCCGACCGCAGGCATCGAGATCAGTCGATGAACATTGACTTTAATGCATATAGACAATCTCCCGAGCTGTGCAGAGTGTTGGAGACTGTGTTGCAATACTTCCAGAACTATTCTACAGATCAAATCCAAAGTAGGATTCAATTTAAGTGTCTGTTGACTATATAGGCTCACGAAGAATTATCCGTTACAAAAAAACCTCACAATGGATGTCATCTGATGAGTTACTCATCATTGAATTTTACGATGAGGAATTATCTGTCATACGAAATCTTTTCATAATTTTGTTTGTTCGAGATCTCGAGGATCTCAAAATGTGCCTCTTAGGTTTTACGATAGACTATCTGATTACTCATCATTTGTCCTCGTAGGAGACAAATGCTACTTAGTGACTCATCATTTGTCCTTATCGACAACGTAAGCCCTTGAGAAATTAAAGTTGTCTAAAAATATCGCTTAGCTCTTATGAGACCAATTGACTCTTTTGCGCCTCATAATCCATAAGTCAAGCCTAGTTAGATTGATTTACTAAAATATGAAGATATAAGACCTTGAAACACCAGATTTTGAGTGTATGTGATCATGTACATCAACTCCTATGTAGTGAAACTTTCTTGTATACTAAAAGCATACAGTTTCTGGGTAGGTTCCTCCCATGTCAAGGAATCATTGCCTTGGATTCCTCAGAAGCATTTCAGGTCCTCAGTCAAGGCATCTTGTGAGAGACAACCAACAAGATTTATCTTGTCAGAAGGACACTAAAAGCCTTTTGTTTAAGCTAAGGAGGCCAGTATGTTGTGAATGTATCACAAGGATGAAGGTTGATAATGATGAGTCATCTAATATATATATCAGAAGAATATATGCCAACAAGTTCTTCCTTCACATGCACCCCAACATGATCTTTTGACTCATTCAGGCATCCATGGGGCCCTGCAACAGCAAATTAAACTTCATCACCTCTGAGATTGTAATAGATTGAAGGAAACTTTGGCTTTCAAAAGGCATTTGGCTTGTGGAGCTGATCATTGATTTTGCTCAGATTGCCTGCACATGGAAGAGCAATGATAATTTGGTTAATGCTCCCTTTAAAAACTTGTGTGTGTGTTTGTGTGAGATTTGGAACATGATCTGCATTTGAACTCCCTTAGAATAATGTAGTGCACCTAACCTTTTGATTTAATTAGCACCAAGCTTTCTCCTTAGAATTAATGCTGTTCACAGGGTTATTAGTTGCATACTCATGCCATGCACAGGCCATTTTCTATTATTGCAATGGACTCATTACCCAAAAGAAGAAGAAGAAGAAGAAGAAGAAGAAGAAGAAGAAGAAGAAGAAGAAAGTCTCCTTTTGTTTTTTCTAGTGCTTAAATATAGAATTTTGTTAATGCTTAAATAATTATTGGAAAATGGAACTTTTTCTTTTTTGTTCAAATTAAATTTTGATGTTTCAATAACAAAGGTATTGTTAAGTGGTCAAATAGTGGCAATCTATCAGTATTACATATGTTATTAAATATAAAAAAAATTAATTGCATTATATAAGTTGAAACAATCAATTGAGAGTTAATTCATGAAAATGATGTGAACAATTTTCTTACACTGTTGTATCAACCATGGTTCAATTGTTTGAGCCTTATTATTAGGAAAAGAATGTTTTGGATACAACAACATCTAATTGACAGTCTTCATGGTTTGCAGAAAATTATAAGGTCCTCTTTGTACCAATCTATCCAAACTCCCATAACCAACAAAAGTCATATGAACATCAACTAATACTGACATGCATGCATATTAGATAATATATTCTTTGCAAATAGTGGAGTCTTGATTGATGAGTTTGATGTTCCTTCTCCTTTTATAGATAGATTGATTACCAAAAGATAAATGGAAATCACAACACACTTTTTTCTTAAAAGAAATTTCAGAAAAAGAAAAACAATAGAACTCTTCTTCCACAAATGAAATCTAAACCAAAAAGAGGCAAATGTAGATGGATTAATAATCTAACTTAGTTGGGGGCATCTGAAGGGAAGTGATAGCACATGCTAATCATTTCTTACTGAACCATGTAATCATGTGCTTGCATTTGCTTGAGAGGGCCACTCCTCATCATTAGCAACTCCATTCCATCTCTCTACAAACTGTGGAGAAGTACACAGGGACAAGCAATTGGCTTTGATGCTTCCCTGAGATATATTCTGTTCCTGCCATAGATCTTCTGCACCAGCCCTTTTGAAACCAGAAGGGTTCTTCCAGATTTGCACATCCAGAATGACTGTCCCCCAAGCATGCATGTTTGATCCAAAATCAAGAAAACCAAGCTTTCTGACATGGGTGGCAGATTGTTTAATCACCATGTCAGGTTGGAGATTGAAGAAGAAGAAGAAGAAGAGCCAAGTCAATCTCAGATAGGATCATGCTTTACTTAAACCACAGTTCTGGAATCCCTGAAAGGTTCTTTTAGAGGGGTTTAGTGTACATCAAAGATCATATAGGAAGAGTGTGGATGTCTGTGTGCAATGCCTTGATCTTGACAGTCAAGCAGCAGTTTGATCTTGACAGTCTTCTTTTCATCCCATACTTTAATGTCTACAAGTCATGCAAGTATTCTTCAATTTCATGTGACATTTAATTTTTGACACATCATGTGCATTTGCATAGTAAAATTCATGACATTTCTTATGAAAGTGTCATTAATGAATCCATGCAGACTCATCCCACCAGTCCAAATCATTGGATTGACCAACTGTAGACTCCACTGTCCATCCAATAGAACATAGGAATCATATATGTACATCAACTTGTCTATAAACCCCTCACCATGCAAACCCAGCCACACACAAACATCGCTGCCTGCTGTTGCCTTCTCTTTCTATCTCGAATGGGTTTCTCTTTCTTCTTCTCTACCTCAGCCTCCTCCTCTTCGTCTTCTACTCCAGTCTCTGGTACGGCTCAGGACAAGAAAAGCAAACGCAGGCAACCGCAAGACAACGGCGACGAGGCCAACGGCAGTGGCGGGAGCAACACGACCACGGAGGGCGGCGGCATCAGGTACCTTGGCGTGCGTCGTCGGCCGTGGGGGCGGTACGCGGCGGAGATACGCGACCCGGCGACGAAGGAGCGGCACTGGCTCGGCACCTTCGACACGGCGGAGGAGGCGGCCGTCGCGTACGACCGCGCCGCCCGCGCCCTCCGCGGCCCCCGCGCCCGCACCAACTTCGCCTACCCCGACCTCCCGCCCGGCTCCTCCCTAACCCCCTTTCTCTCCCCTGACCTCCAGCCCCCGCCCGGCTCCTTCCTCGTTTCCACGCCGCCGCCTGTCCAGGCTACCCTTCCCGACGCCGTGGGAGGTCAGGGAGGCTACTACAACGCTACCACCAGTACAATTCCTGACGACGGGGTGAGTTGCTATCGCCACCAGCAGCAGCAACAACATCAGGAACAGGGTCTGCAGTACCCGGCATCCACGCTGCCACCTTTGCCGCAGTCTCCACCGCCGGCGCCGGAGGTGGCATCGCCGTGGGACTTCGGTGGTGCTACGGCAGGGGGTGAGGAGCACCTGGCGGGACTGGGGGAGTTCGGCGGGTACAGATCCCCAGCCTCGCACGGGATCTTCTTCGAGGAAGGCTACGTGCACAGCCCCTTGTTCGGTCCGATGCCAGCGGTGGACGACGCCGCCGCCGATGGGTTCCAGCTCGGAGGCTCCTCCTCCTCTTACTACTACTGATGGGTGGGCGAAGGGCTCCAATCTCAGTACGCGCCCGCCGGTGGACGTGGCGTTTTCCTGTGCCTTCCAAGTGTTTGTCCCTTTCTTCCTCTCTCTCTCGCGTATGTATTGCCTTTGGCTCTCTTTGGGCACTTCAAGTGGTTATGCATAAGAGAAGACGTATCTGTTTCGTAATGAAAGGATGTGTTCTCCGAGCTGAGCAGAGGACTGGCCAATAACATTTCGCCACATCATCTAACTCCTCCCTGTTGTTGGCTGACGTGGAGAGTCGACCGGTCAACACGACCCAAACTTATGGGTCTCGAATTTAGACCGTCCCTAAATGGGCTTAATGGGTTGGGCTGTACGCTTGGGCTATTAATTCAGCGAAAAAGGTATCATTTCTACGTTGCCGAAATAAACCCGAGTTACTAAACCGGAAACAAACCGACCGGTAATTGGACCTTTAGCCGATTTGGTTTATTAATTAGATAGTCCTTAATCCATATTTACTATATTATCTTCATTTTTTCCCCTTTTTTTATGGGAAATATAGTTTTTTAAATTCTTTAAATATATATTTTACCTTATCAATCTCTCAAAATATAATTCTTTAATTCTTTTTTACATTATGAATTCGATGCATTCATCATATTTATCTTACAAATTAACTTCTCAATTCATTTCGATGGTTATCTGAACTCACTACACCCCTAAGTGTGTCAGTTAGGGAAAACGAACCGCCTCCATCGTAACGGTTGATTTGGCTGACGCACGTGGTTGTGTATTCCATGCACGAACAGCACACGCAACAGTTGGCTGCATTTGGAACTCCACCGGCCGGTAATCTGATACCTGTTAAAATAAAAAGATAAATGAGTTGTAGAAGAAGAAGTTTCCTCAACGGGTTAGAGGATTTCCCTCAACAGAGTAGAGAGATTTCCTCAACAGTTAGGGAAATCTCATCTACTTATCATGCCCCCGCAAGATGGTGCTCCTATCAAGGAGGCCAATCTTGGACTGATGTAATGCAAACAGCTTACGAGCTATAGGCTTCGTAAGTGAGTCGGCCAATTGATCAGCTGTATGAACATGAGAAACACGGAGTTGACGGCGGACAACTTGATCACGTACAAAGTGGAAGTCAATAGCAATATGTTTCATGCGGGAGTGGAATACCGGATTAGCGCACAGATAGGTAGCTCCAATATTATCACAATATATTGTAGGAGTGGAATCGATGTTGAGTTCCTGGAGAAGATTCGTGATCCAATTGAGTTCTGCAGTGGTAGCGGCAATGGCACGGTATTCAGCTTCAGTTGTAGACCGGGCGACTGTCTTTTGCTTCTTAGAACTCCAACTGATTGGATGAGTACCAAGGAAGATAATATACCCCGATGTGGATGTTCTATCATCAAGGTTGCCCGCCCAATCAACATCGGCAAATGCATGAAGACGAAGTGGAGAGTGTTTACGAAAAAAGAGTCCATGATTTAGAGTCCCTTTAAGATATCGTAGAAGTCTCTTGACCGCAGACCAGTGTAGAGTAGATGGTTGCTGCATAAACTGTGATAATTTGTTCACAGCAAATGAGATGTCTGGACGCGTGAGAGCTAAGTATTGTAAAGAGCCAACAACTTGGCGGTATTGAGTGGGTTCCGTAGTAGGACTTCCATCTGATAATTTGAGAGAACCGCTAGTAGAGATGGGGGTTGTAACTGCATTTGCATCCTGCATGTTTGTCTTTAATAACAAATCTTGAATGTACTTGCGTTGTGATAAAAGGAGACCGGAAGATGTGAAGGTAGCTTTGACGCCCAAAAAGTAGCTCAAGGGTCCGAGATCCTTAAGCGAGAATCGAGCTGCCAGCTGTCCGACGAACGCTTGGATGCTGGCGGGATTGTTGCCTGTGACAATAATATCATCCACATATACCAGAATATACATTGTGTTTCCATGATGATGTCGCAGAAACAACGAAGCGTCAGATTTGGAGTTAAGAAAGCCGACAGAAGTCAAAAATGAGCTAAGTTGAGTGTACCAAGCTCTCGGAGCCTGACGAAGTCCATAAATGGCTTTCCGAAGCTTGCAAACATGCTGTGGATACTGAGGATGAGTAAAACCGGGGGGTTGTTGCATAAAAACATCTTCAGATAGAGATCCCTGTAGAAAGGCATTATTAACATCCAATTGTCGTAATTGCCAGCCTTTAGTGGTAGCCAGACTCAAGATAAGCCGGATTGTAGTGGGTTTAACAACAGGACTAAACGTTTCAGTGAAATCAACTCCAGGTCGTTGATGGAACCCTTTGGCGACCAGGCGTGCCTTATATCGAGCAATTGAGCCATCTGGGTTCCGCTTAATTCTAAAGACCCACTTACACCCGATGATGTTTTGTGAAGGATGAAAAGGAATTAAATCCCATGTTGAATTATGGAGGAGGGCATTATATTCCTCGCTCATGGCAATACGCCAATACGGAGATTTTTGGGCTTGAGTGAAGGTGGTGGGTTCAATGTTGGGGGATGAGGAATTCATGACAGCTTGTAGGTTAAGTACTTGACGAGGTTTAAAAATACCATGCTTAGAGCGAGTGGTCATAGGATGATTGGAGATGACAGGATTAGGAGGTAATGTTGGGTGAGGATCAGTGGCACAAGCCGGGTCAAGTGGAGACACGTCAGGGGCACTTGGGCGAGAAGGAGGTAAAGAGGATGGTTGTGTTTCGGAACATATTGCCCCATCAATTGGAGAAGAGTGGAGTGGAGTAGGAACAGAGGAAACGGGCAAGTGTTGAACTGGAGTGATATAGTGCGGATCAGGAGGGGAGGAAGTAGACGAAGACATGGGAGGCTCGTCCGATTGATCCGAAGGTATACTCCAGTGAGATAGTGAAGTGGTCCGTATGGCAGGATATGGAAGGGTTTGAAAAGGAAAGTTAGACTCAACAAAGATAACGTGACGTGATACAAAGATTTTGTGAGTGTGGAGATTATAGCAGCGGAAAGCATTATGGTCAAGTGAGTAACCAATAAAGACGCAAGGAGAAGATCGGGATGTTAACTTGTGAGAGGCATAGGGACGTAACCAAGGATAACATAAACAACCGAACACGCGGAGTTTACGAAGGTTAGGGGGTTTGTGGAACAGTGTGTCAAAGGGGGACTGGTGTTGTAGAACTGGTGTAGGCATCCGATTAATTAGGTAGACAGCAGTTTGAAAGGCTGCTGTCCAGAAAGTTGAAGGCATGGAAGCCTGATGTAAAAGTGTGAGTCCAGTTTCTACTATATGCCGATGTTTGCCTTCGGCAGAACCAACTAGTTGAGGAGTATGTGGAGGAGACTTGAGGTGTTGAATGCCACAAGCTGAGAGATGAGACGCCAGGGCTTGATATTCACCGCCACCATCAGAGTAGACTGTTTTAATGGTAGACTGAAAATAGTTTTCGACCAACTTCTGGAAAGTGGAAAAAACGCGAGAAACGTCAGATTTATGAGAAAGAGGATATATCCATGTGTACTTGGAGAAGTGATCTACAAAAATAACATAAAATCGAAACTTATCAAAAGATAAGATTGGAGCAGGACCCCAAACATCAGTATATATAATTTCAAAAGGTTTAGAGGAGGAAATTGAAGATGAACCAAAAGGCTGCCGATGACTCTTATTACTAAGACAAGCATCACAATGCATCATAGAATTAGAGGACTTAAAAAGAGGAAGAGAGTGACAAGATAATAATTTCTGCTGAATAAAGGGTGAGGGATGGCCAAGCCGACGATGCCACACATCAACTGGAGCCGCAACAGAAGAATGAACAGTGGGCTGGGTCATTCGAGAGGCTGACGGCCATTCATAAATGTTGTCTTTATTCGGGCCTTGGACCAATGATGCCCCCGTGCTCAAATCCTTAACAAGAAATGAATCAGGAAAGAATTCAATGGAAGTATTGTTATGTTTGCAAAATTGAGAAACAGAAATGAGGTTGCGTTTAATACGAGGGGCGCATAAAACATCATCGAGAGTAAATGTATTAGAGTCAGAATTAAGCGTTGTGGAACCAGTATGAGTTATAGAAAGTCCTTTACCATCACCGATGATGATATCTTCATTGCCGCCATAGGGATTGTGAAGAGACAAATTCTGAAGATCAGCGGTGATGTGATGAGAGGCACCAGAGTCGACAATCCAGTTGGACTGGCTAGGTGTCGGAGTAGTTAGGAGATTTGCCTGTGGCCAGTGTGACGGAGTAGGGAGGCGGAGACGAGACCGGCAAACTTTAGCGGAATGGCCGACTTTGTCACACAGTTGGCAAACGACCCGTCTCTGATGGCTCGGTAGGGCAGGACGCCAAGACGGATGATGGCTGGAGTCGCCACTTTGCGAGAAGGGATGACTAGGAGGATAGGAGGGGTGTTGCATGGAACTCACAGAATCAAGAGGCGTAGTAGCCAAACCTTGGGTGATGTTCGGTGAGTACCGAGTGTTCTTCCGTTTAGACTTGTGACTGACTTGAGCTGTGACAGTTGATCCAGGCAGTTTGTCCGCACGCTTCAAAGACATCTCGTAGTCAGTCAACTTATCATAGAGATCTTCAAAAGAGATTGGCGAGTCGCGTGCCCGAATTGCAGCAGCCAATTCTTTGTAGTCGGTGTCGAGACCATTGAGGGTATGAATGACAACCTCTTCATCACATAGGAAATGACCTATCAAGGCCAAGTCATCGATGATAACCTTGATAAGTTGTAAATAATCAGAGATAGTACTTCCCTCTTGTTTTGTCTCCATAAGCTTGGATAGAAGACTGAGCTTGCGAGTACGCGAACGATTTGCCAGGGTGGTTTGCAGTTTAGACCATGCATCGGCAGCTGTCACACATGAAGATATCAAGGGAGCAACGGATCCAGCAACTGAAGCTTGAATGGCTTGGAGAATGAGACGATCTTGACGTAGCCACAGTTTGTGAGCTGGATTGGGTACTGGATTAGGATCACCGGGGATGTTGAGCATGGCCGGAGGACAACTGAAAGAACCATCAACGTAACCTAACAAATCATATCCAAATAAAAGATTAGAGAATTGAGCTCGCCAGGACGCATAGTTGCCACCCTTTGATAACTTAAAGGGGATTAGCGTGGCAGCATTGATGGAGATAAGCCCTGTAGAAGAACAAAAAGTGGGAGTCCCTACAGGAACTGAAACATCAGAAGAAGTGAATGAAGACATTTTCCTTCTTTTTTTTTTTTTTTTTTTTTTTTTTTGTAGAAGAAGGCAGCGAACCTTGTGTGATACTCAGGTCACACAAGGTGGAGAATGAGGGAGGGGGCTGCTGCTATAGATTGCTTGCTGTAGCAGATTGAGCAATCTACAACAGTGCCAAAAGCTGCCGGCAGCTGCTGTGGATTGCTGCTTGCTGCTGCAGATTGTAGGGACTGCAGCCTGCAGATTGTAGGGACTGCAGTTCGCCGGGAGATGGCTACAAAAACTGCAGCGGTACTCAAGACTGTAGTTCGCTGCTGTGGATTGCTGCTTGCTGCAGCAGATTGTAGAGGCTGCAGTTCGCCGGAAGATGGCTGCGAAAAACTACAGCGGTACTCAAGACTGCGGTTCGCCGGAAAATGACCGCAAAAATCTGCAGCAGTACTCAAGGAAACTGCAGTGAGAGAAATCTGTAGCAATTAGGTGTATAGAGAAAAGCGGCAATGAAAGCTGCTGCGATAGAGGAAGGAAGATGCAGCGGTTGCGGCTGCTGTTGGCCGGGAAGTGGCTGCGACAGCGAAGGAGGAAGACGCGAGAAAGACACCGTCGTTCGCCGTTCGTCGCTATTGAGGAGGAAGACACCGCCGTTGAGGAGGCACCGTTGTGTAGAGGGAAACGGCAGCGAAAGCTGCTGCGGTAGAGGAAGATGCAGCAGTTGCGACAGCTACTGGCCGGAGAAGTGCAGGAGGCGGCTGCTGCGATAGAGGAAGATGCAGCAGTTGCGACTGCTACTGGCCGGAGAAGTGCAGGAGGCGGCTGCTGCGATAGAGGAAGATGCAGCAGTTGCGACTGCTACTGGCCGGAGAAGTGCAGGAGGCGGCTGATGTCTTCTCTGGTGCTGCCCAACGTGGGGCTGAAGGACCACGTTGTCCTTCCGGCGAAGAAGAAGGAAGAGGAAGGTGCAGCAGTTGCGACTGCTACTGGCCGGGAAGCGAGGAAGACACCGTTGTTCGCCGTTCACTGCTATTGAGGAGAGAATGTTTTCCTCCTTGCGTGACGGCGACGAAGAGTGTCTGCTGTAGGCAGCAAATAGGAGAGGGAGCAAGGCCGGCGAAGAAAAGCAAGACCGGTTAGCACTGGCTCTGAATCCGTGTCTTGGTGCTTCTTCAATGACTCCGCTTGAGGCAGCGTGCTACTGTGGCCGCTTGGCTAACACATGGCGATGCTGCTGTCGCCAAGAGGAGCTGGCTCTGATACCACGTTAAAATAAAAAGATAAATGAGTTGTAGAAGAAGAAGTTTCCTCAACGGGTTAGAGGATTGAGGGACAGAGTAGAGAGATTTCCTCAACAGTTAGGGAAATCTCATCTACTTATCAATCTCTCAAAATATATATTTTACCTTATCAATCTCTCAAAATATAATTCTTTAATTCTTTTTTACATTATGAATTCGATGCATTCATCATATTTATCTTACAAATTAACTTCTCAATTCATTTCGATGGTTATCTGAACTCACTACACCCCTAAGTGTGTCAGTTAGGGAAAACGAACCGCCTCCATCGTAACGGTTGATTTGGCTGACGCACGTGGTTGTGTATTCCATGCACGAACAGCACACGCAACAGTTGGCTGCATTTGGAACTCCACCGGCCGGTAATCTGATACCAACCTTCTTCCTCTCTCTCGTATCTGATCCTTTGTCGATTGTTTATTCACACGTCATCCTCGGCGCGGCAGCCTTTTCTCACCCTTCCCCTTCTCCACGACCTACAAATACCCGACGAGGGAGCCTCTGCCCGCTCCATCTCCACTCGGCTTTCCTCAACCATCCAGTGATATAGCAGCTCGAGTGCAATGGCGAACCTGCAGCCGACCGGCCGTCCCTGGTTGCTCCGACTGGCCTCGCAGGCCAGAATGGACCCACCGCCGCCCCAGCCCCAGCCGGCGCAGCCTCTTCGACCGCCGACTGTTGGTAGGTTACCTTCGATAACTACGCGAGTCCCGGTCCTGCCTGCACCAGCGCCCCAAACCCAACCAACACCACCCCCGCCAACTCAGCCTGCTGCACCACCTGCAGCCACCGATGGTGCTGGCCTTCCCCAGAAGGCTTCAACCAATGGTGACGCTGACGCTGGTGCAGAGGTCCCGAAATCGCAGCGTCCGGAATCCCCGAAGCCTGAGGCAAGGACACCTTCAACGCCGCCAGCCCCGCCGTCCCCGAGGTCTGAAACTCTGACTACGGCGCCGCAACCCCCGCCGTCTTCGAGGCCAGCGGCAACCACCCCAATGCTGCAGCGTTCGCCATCGCCGAGGCCTGAGACCACGACTCCGACGCCGCCAGTCCAGCCATCCCCGCCATCCCCGCCATCCCCGAGGTCTGAAACTATAGCTGCGGCGCCGCAAACCCCGCCGTCTTCGAGGCCAGCGGCAACCACCACCCCAACGCTGCAGCGCTCGCCATCGCCGAGGCCTGAGACCACGACTCCGATGCCACCAGCCCCGCCGTCCCCGAGGTCTGAAACTATGGCTACGGCGCCGCAACCCCCGCCGTCTTCGAGGCCAGAGGCAACCACCCCAACGCTGCAGCGCTCGCCATCGCCGAGGCCTGAGACCACGACTACGACGCCGCAAGCTCCGCCGTCGCCGAGACCTGTGGCAACGCCCCTGCTGCAGCGCGCGATATCGCCGCGGCCCGTGACTACGACTCCGACGCCGGAACCTCCGCCGTCGTCGAGACCTGTGGCGGCAACCCCATCGCTGCAGCGCTCGCCAACACCGACGCTCGAAACTACGTCTCCAACACCGACTCCGACGCTGCCACCCCTGCCGTCCCCGAGCCCTGTAGCGGCGGCGACCCTCTCCCCGGCTCCTCCTCAATCTCCCAAGGACATTAAGACCTCCTCCCCAACACCACCCCACTCCCCCAGGACCAACTCGAAGCCGGCTAGTTCCGCCACCCTGATGCCACATCCTGAGCCCGAATCCAAGCCACTGGCTGAAACCCTGCCAAAGCGCACGGTCGAGCAAGACAATGGCGACAAGAAGGGCGCCAAGAATTCCAGAAATGGCGTCGGGGAGCCACGCGAGAAGAACCACAACAGCAAGCACAATGCATCGCCCATCGACACGAAGATCCCCTCGCTCTCCCCCAAGGCGGAAGGAAACCATTCTGGGTCAGGGAATAACAGAGCATCAACGGCGGCCGCAAAGAAGGACGAGAACGAGATGGTGGCCATCACCATTGCAGGACACAACCTCGGAGCGGTCATGGACGCCGGCTCTTCCTACTCCCGTCGCACCAAAAAGCATCTGTTCCATGACACGAAGGACGACAAGTCTCAGGAAGAGCACGCCACGGTCGACGCCGAGGGCTATTCGTCCGAGGACAAGCCCATGATCACACTGGTGAACAGCAACGTTCAGAGCGTGAACAACGCATTGCTCTTCAATTCCTCCTGCACGGTGGGCAGCCCCGGGGTGCACATCAGCCTCACCAGCCGCCGCCGCCAGCCCAAGAAGAAAAGCCATTAACGTCTGCTCTGAGTTCGAGAACAAGGAATCGCCGCCGCATAATAATAAATGAAGCTTTAGTATCTATACTGTGTGCTGTGTTCCCATGGCGATCTCCGCCATGCGTTCATTTTCACTTGGAACTGCTTGTGATGTAATAATCTTCCCAGCGAAAATAAATGTACTCGTTTTTTCTAATAACATGATGACGACACTCTTTTTAATGAACCCGCATGAATTATAAGGGTAATTAGAATCCAGTGATGTCATAATCTTTCCAGCGAAACCAAAGAAAAGAAGATAGAATACAGTGATGTCATAATGCCTGTGACCGTTCTGCACAGCTTTGACTTCAAGTTGGCGCACGCACCAGACTGACGGTCAACGTTGACCGTCCATGCGTTGATTCCACGCAACGACAGATTCCATATTCCCCTTCTCCTCTCCGTCCTTCATCGACTGCATATATATATTTTTCTTTTTTTAAACGATAATACAAAATAGAAGAATTTAGGCATTAAATAATGCAATAATGTGACGCTTAACGTTAATGAATCTTTCGGATTAAGAAGAAGGAAACGTTTCCCGATGACCACAACGGTAATAATTGCGGGGAGGGCTTTCCCACCGAAACGATGTTTCTGGCCGTACGATCACGGTCGGACCGTCCTCAGTAAAAGGGAATCTACCTACCTCCCACAACCCAATCTGCCCCGTGTATTAACTCGCTGCCTCTCCTCGCCGTTTAATTAAGTATTATTATCTTTCGCTTTTCGTGGTCACTTAACTGACGGCGTCCGCAGTGCTGTTTCCTTGCTTCACCTACGCGTTCGACAACTACCTTTCTGTCTACCGGCATCTTGATTTCCTGCCACGGGGGCCCCAAAATGCGGGACCCTTTGGATAACGCACTCATGAGAAGGTGGATCGGCTGTGTAAATCCAGGAGGGACGACAGAGTCAGACTCGGTTCGCCAGCGTACTTCTCCTACCGGATAGTGTTTACCCACGCGTCTCTCACCTTCGATCGATCGAGCCCAACTCGGTGGGTCCCACGTGTATTTGGATAGCAAGGCAGGTACGGACGATGTTAACGGTATGGTTATGTTTTGCCAGATGGAGAAGAAAGATGACAGCTGTCGTTGATGACAAAGGAGGGAAGACAGAAGAAAGTGCCATATAATATGATAATTAGGGGAAACGAACGAGACTAAATGAGGTGTGGGCTAATTAAGACAACGAATTAAGACGTCCGTAACCTCCGGTTAGATGGGGGATTAATCGAGGACTCACCGGGCCATTAAAAGGCCGTGAGGCCAGCGCGGCGTTTTCGTCGCCCTCGCCGTCTCTCGCGGAGGCGAAGAAGAAGAGAAGAGAAGGGAAGGAGGAGGAGGAGGTGGAGGAGGAGAACGAGGCCTCCCTCTCGTTGCTTCTCCTCACGCCTTTGTTGCTTCTCCTCTCCCTCCTTCCTCCGCGTTTGGCGTTTCGGGCGCTGTATGCTGTATATAACGGGAGTCTGGGGGTCCATGGCCCGATTACTTCGATCTTGATGGTGATCTCGGAATCGGAGCGAGATCCGGTGGTTTGATGTGAAAAACAGGCCAGATCTGGCAGTCCGGAACCCATCGGCTTCGATCTTCAGATATAGGAAGGGATCGGCGATTTTGACACTGTAAGGACGCGAGATAAGAGCTTTTGCTGTATTAAATTTGGTTTCCGCACCTTTCCTCGCCCGGTTTTGTTGGACCCGTGAGATTTTCTCTTGGAGTTGTCTAGTTTGTCTCTGGAATTTGAGCTGTGGTGGATACTTCCCCCATGTGTTGTTTTCCTGGTTTCCTTCTGCTTGGTGTTTCTTGTTGGAAGTATCTGGACATCTAGTGTATTAATCTCTCATCAATATATCAGGAAACATCTTTTCAAGAAAAATAACCCTTTCATTAAATAAAGCTTGGTGTTTCTTTTGTCTATGATCCGATCTGGTCGCACACCAAATGGTCTCTACTCTCAGTTTCCTGGATTTTCTACGACAGATTATCAAGGTTTCTATATCGGAAAAATATTCTTTATTGTAAATATATGGATATTGGCGTTCATTGTAGTGATGTGCATTAGAGGGAGGAACTTATTTCTGTTTCTATCAGTTTGGCCAAAGTTTTTTGTTTTTTTTTTTTTTAATAACAAAGTAGCCCTTCTCAGTTGTCTTCTTAGGAAATATTCTATATGGTTGAAATATGGGCTACAATCTCAACTGCCCATACAGTGAAAAAGGGTATTCTTTCCCTTAGTTTTTGGTTTCTCTTCTTTTATTAATTTGCTTGGTATCCTAGTGGAACTTCTACCGTGTAGTGTTTTAGTGAAGCTAAATGTAGTAGACTTCACTAGAAATCTATTTAAAAACGTCTTCTTTCTTTTTGCTCGATGGAAGAATATTTTTTTTTCACTTTTCGTAAGCAACTGGGACATATGGGGAGTTATAGTTGCTGGTTGGAATCTTTGCAGATGTTTTGTTGTGCTTTTTGTGGAGAAAACTTTTTTTTTTTCCCGATAGCTTTATTTAAACGCCAGGTCCATTTCAAATGGGTGTCTTTGGTAAATAGCCTCTGAAAATTTAGATAAAATCATTCATTCTGTGGTAATATTTTTACACTTCTGAGTTCCTTGGGTTCTGTGGCTGGAGTTGCTTCAAGATTTCACCTTCATCATGTTGTCAATTAAAATTGGACGTTGTGGTTTTAAGATGGTTAATTACTGGTTCATGTAAGAAAACATACAAGCCTTGTTATTGATATGCTGTAACCATCTTTTTAATTTACTAAATTTGAGCACTAGATCTCGTAATTAATTTTTTTTTGTGTCTTTTAATTGGAATTGAATATAAAAATTGAAATAGATTTCTTTCCAACTTGATGAAACCAGTGATAATGGTTAATTTGAATACTGGAGGTGCTAAATTTATGATTGCTATTATAACAAAAGCATAATTTTATGCGATTTTGGTGGCATGCATTGGGGTAAATAAATCTTATAATTTAGTAATGGTTTCTGTTCTCAGTCTGTTTACCTAACTAAAGGTACATTTATTTTGCTACAAGATATGTCAAGGCAAGGTTCACCAGATTGGGCGGTCAAAACTGGGTTTGGTCTATCCTAAGCTCAAACCACAAATTTCTCAGTTCATTGCTGAAGATTGTCCAGAATCCACTTAATGAGTTGTATGTACAAGAATAATTAGGAGGATTTTGGAGAAAGAACTAGAAGAGGCAGTGTAAAGAATATACTTGATGGGAGAAATTCTTTACATTTAAGTGGCTTTCTCTAGAGAAGAGAGTATGTTTATTGTTTTTAAAATGACACATGCGTGAGTATCTCTGGGGACAATTTGTTTTAAATGGTTTTAAATCATGGTTACTAGTATCTGTCCAACTAGGAGGTTTCGGCTGAAAATGATCCCATTAGATTGCTTTTTCAGTGGTTTAATGGAAAATATTATTTTAGTGTCGATTATCTACTTAATCTATATGTATACTCGGTGTTCTGTAGAAAATATTTTTTTCAACTGTTAAGATACAAAGTCACAGAATATGTCTTGCTTCTCTGAGCTTTATATCATGTTACATGATTCTTTGCTTTTTCATGATGTAGATTGCTACTTTTAGAGCAGCATCTGAACTGCATGAACAATGCTGTAAATATTCCTGTGTATGAGGTCCACTTGAAATCATGCAGAAGGAAACAAATTGGATGGAACTTGCTATCGGTCATTATTTGGATGGGATATCAGTTATAGTTGCATAAAGTGGTCTATAATCAACATTATTGACATATAATCTTATGTGAAAGTCTTTTTATGATGGGATGGTGGGTAAAATGCATTAGCACTGTTACGACGTTCAATAGCATTTTCTAGAATATTGCTACATGGGAGTTGTTTTTGAACAAGTTTATTGGCAGATGATGGTCAAATCAGTTTTCTCTAATGGTATCGATTGTAGATTTTGGTTTCTTCTATTTTCCCGCCTTTGTGCTTTTTTTCAAGGGAGATTGTTTAATTGACTGTGTTGGTTGGTTTTAGGCAATTTGGCCCGTGACTGTTTAGTTTTATATGTGAGAATACTTTGATTAATATGTTTTTCTTACTACCTTTATAAACTTCAGCATATGTTATCTTTTGATTTTTTTGAATTAACCATACATCTTTCCTTTTACAACACCTGGCTTTTGGCTGTCAATGCATCTTTATCCTAAATTTGTGTTTATTCTAGTGAATTGACAAGCCAAATCCATGTATTTGTTTCCTATAGTTCAATGTGTTCAATGCCTATGAAATGTTGATTTTAGTCAGTGAAATCATTGCATTCTTTGTGAATGCTAGATCTGTAAATTTCTCCTACACATGTATATGCCAGGTGAATAGGTCTTTATATGAAATCCAATTCTTAGAGAACTTTGAAATTTTTTGTTAAATGTTATCATCCATGTCTTAATCATATAAAATTAGATGTATGTTTATATATGTATATGGTCATTCATCATTTTATGTTGCTTCTATGTTTTGTGATACAGGAGATATTTAAAATGGATAACTGCCCTGTGAGATTTAATACCATTGGACAACTATATCCAGATTGCATGTCTGATAGGAAATCAAGGTTTTGGCAAATTGATAACCAGCCAAATTCCATGTCTGAAGTCATTTGTCCGCGACCTTGTCGAGCAACAAGAGTTCCTTGTTTCATTAATACTCTCAATATAGTCAGTTCCAAGCCACAGGGGTGAGTTTGCATGATATTCAAATTGTTTTATAATGTTTTTGTTGTTTGTTTGTGTTTTTCTAGCAAACTCCTGAGACCTTTGTAAAACATTTTTGTTCTATTGACAAAATGTGGTTCTATTATGTTGTGTGATTGGGTTCCTTTCATCTTTGTTTTTTGCTTATCCTAAAATTCAAGACTATGTGTTTACACATTGTGAATTTTGGGAAATAATCCATTCAAGATTGTGAATACGTTGACTTTCACCAAGGCAAACCACAGTTGGTGATTATGTCTTGGATGTTTCTTTCTCAATCCATGTTTCATGTGTCCATTACATATTCATCATAAATCATACGTGAAGCATTTGATTGTGTACACAGTTTCCAACCTATAGGCTCTTTATTATGTCGACAATTTATAAAGCAGAAACAAAATGCAATTTTGACATGATGGATTAGTTTTAAGTTGTGGTTATACATTGTTCATTAAATTTGCTAGACCCCTTTCTGCAGCATCTTACCTATGTACAAAGTGGATTCTGCTTCTGAGATTCTTGATCGTATCCTGAGTCAGGTATGTTTCTGAATTGCACGCTCATATAACAATGGCATAATCTTCCTTCCAATCCTCACCTTTGGCAATCTAAAAGAGGCTTATTTGCTGCCAGGCTGACACGGACAATGATCTGGACTCGAGCAGTCAAATGGGCTTCTTCTGTGGCTCGCCTCCTGTACGCACTGACAATCCGGTCATCCATGATGTGCAGTTTGCCAAGCAAGCCCAGTTCTTATCTTCTTCTCGAGGAAACTCTCCTGGCATGAAGCCTGTAGGAAGAGTCGAAAGAGGAGGGTCTCCAACCTGCAGGTCTTCTTTCGAAGGGAACCCCAAAGTGAGAATCGAAGGCTTTGCTTGCGGCAACTCCAAGCAGCATTGTGTTGCCCCTGCTCTTGCATGACCTCCTCACAGAATTAATCCTCACCTTACTGCGTATGCTCTTGTAAATTCGCCTTCTGGTTATTTGTCCATCAGACCCTCACCAATCTTTGCCCAGTAATCCTAGCTGTTGAATCTGCCGAAATGCCAGTCTCAAGGAGAATTTGGTCCTGTAAATACCTGAGGTATTGACGGTTAAGAGTTCCTATAGCATCCAAGGTATGTCTAAGCTGCAAGCTGGCGTCAGTTGGTCTGCCCTGTCATTGTGAATACAACTTTTTTTGTGTCAATTTGCCATGTTTTTGTGCCATCGAGTAGATTGGCATGTGTGTCTGAGAATGACTTGATTCAAAGCCAGTGTTTCAGTAATATACTACTGGTCATGTATTCATTCTCTGAAACATTTTGAATTGTGCACTTGAAGCTATTGAATGCCACTGTTGTGTGCTTTTAGGTCAGTTTTGAGGGCAATGTTTGATGTGGAATAAGTGTTTTCAGCGTGATTTCCCTAATCTTTGCAGCATAATTATCAGAACTGAATTGATGGAGTCATGTTTAATCACAATTATAAATAAATATTATACTAATTAGTTTAAAATGCCTAATATATAGACGAAAAAATATTCTTCAATAGAGTAATTACAATTTCTAATCAATTTTATTAGACCTTTGTCTGTCCACATCGTACGTGGCGGAAACCGACTCCCCTCGTTTCGGCTACTTTCGTGCCACTTCCAGCACCTTCTTCCATTGTCACGTGTCCCTCTACCAGCCCTACACGCGTCCCATATAAGTCACCCTCAGCCTCTTTATTAATGCTTGCCTTCCCCACTCCACAATCGAACTGTCTACCCACTGCTACTTCTCTGATCGACTCGGTCTCTCCTCTTTGTCACAGGCGAATCCCGACGTTTGCTTGTCCTCCAACCGTTCATCTTCATGGCTTCAAGAGCTTTGGTAAGCCCTCTGCAGTTCCCTGTCCCTGTAGATTTTGGCTATGTGACACTGTCACTACATAAGAACATGCGCGTGATCGCACACGCCAAATCCATATGCACAGGCCTCCTGGAGATCACTCGCTTCCGCTCGGCAGTTCACCACGTCGACGGCGCCGAGGATGCGGCCCATAGCGCCCACTGCCGACGACGTCTTAGGCCACCATCCCGTCCTGAAGCCCAAGCCAAGGTAGCATACTACGCTTTACGGCTTCTTCCTTCTTGTGTCTACTACCTTGGAAGAGCTAATAAGGGGGCGAAGCGACCGCAGGGGGGAGTTCGTGCCGGTGTACGTGGCGCTCGGACTGATCCTGCTGTCGGCGTCGTTCGGCATCCACACAGCGCAGCAGCAGCTCCGCCACTCGCCCAACGTGCTGGTGAGCAAGAAGAAGCGGGAGACGGTGCCCGAGGTGGTGGACCCTGAGTGGGCTGCGGCGGAGGCGGAGCGCTTCATTAGCGGCTCCGTCTTCCGCCGGGTCGCCCACCTGCAGGACTTCGACGCCGTCTGGGCCACCCGTGGTTACGTCATGTAAGCCACCCGCTCTTTTCCCGTATCTTCTCCCTCGTATTCTTCCCCTGCACACGTAAACGTAAGATTCCTTGGTGGCAGTGACAGGCCGAGGAAGGTGGAGACGTTGAAATCGGTGGGAGTGGACCCGAGCAGGCTCGAGTGAAGTCATGGGTGGAGCTGCCGCTACGAAGTGCTCTCTGTAGATAGCTTGTCAGTGTTCTGCTTCTCTTCTTCTATCCTCTTCGATCTCTGAGCTCCTGTAGTTGTCTGTAATGACGTGGGTACTCCGTCGTTGGTTGGATCGAAATAAAACTTCGAGCAATCCATAGAGCACGAATCTTACAGTCTCGATGGTGACACGTGGCTCGACAGAAAATTATTTATTTGGATTTCAGTAAATAGCGATTATCGATGAGTATAATTAATGAAACGTCGGAACCGATCCGCTACGAAATATCATGTCGGATATAATAGTGTCAGATTCGGACCTCAACGGGCGCAATTCGAATCAACTCCGATAACATATCTGGCGGAAAGCCACGGGGGCATTTTGGATGGGGAGCGTTATCTGGACCGTCCATTTTAAGGCAACGAGGATCGACGGTCTCAATTTGTTCTGATGGAATAACGGGGAACCCGCTTGAGGGAATGACGTGGGGAAGCTCCATTGGCCAGCTCGACGTGGTCTTTCATGTCATTGGCGGAAACTAGTCACGGCGACGCATTCATATTTACACCGTCGGATTCGCTTTAAGATGCACACACCGCTCTCTTACATTTACCCCCTTGCTTCTTCGCGTCGTCTCCATTCCGATCTCGGTTCCCCTCGTTCCCATCACGATGGGCGGTAGGAAGATCGTCACGCCGTTCCTCCTGCTGGTCGCGTCCTCTCTACTCCAGATTTGGGCTTCGGATCCGGTAATTTGTTTCCTCAGCGGGCTTTTATTCTGCAGTTGATGTTTCCGAGCTCTTGAATTTAAAGTCTAGTGGGTTTTGTTTCAGTGGTTCTACGAGTCGTTCGATGAGCCGTTCGAGGGGCGGTGGATCGTGTCCGAGAAGGACGACTACCAAGGTACAAGATTACCTCTTTCGAAACGTGATGATTTCGTCTTTTTGGTTTTGGCTGGTTGCTTCCCCTGATGTTTAATCGATGAGACGTTACTGTTATTGGATCTGAGCAACATTGCGTTTAAGCTTATTGATTGAATATACATGACCCAGATCTTCTGTGCTTCATATACTGAGGTGAATTGACTTCTTGATGTGTTTGCCTCACTGAAGTCGCAAATTGACTTAACTAGACCAAGATTTCTTTTTTATCACGACTGATCAGTTAATGTCGAGCTTTCATCAGTTTATGCCTTACCCGGAGCCGTTCGATTAATTTGTTGGTGTGATGTACTTGCCGGCCATCAAGTATTTTGATCGGTGTGGCTTGTAGTATTGTCCACAAATTTGGTGAGATTTCCAACACTAAAAGGGATGTCACTATTTGTTATATGATTCAAGCCTCCTTTGTAGAGGAAAAGCCATGATCTGAGGCGCTCAGTTCGTATTAATGGGACATTTATCAGATTGAGATTAGCTAATACCTAGTGATGGATAGTTTGAGTTTGGAGAGGTATGCAAAATGTTATTTGCAGTTGTAGAATACGTTAAAAGGGCATCGACATTGATAAGCTAGTGAGAAAAGAGACGTCACAAAGATACATCAACTGTGGAGTTACTGAATGCTTGATGGAACGTGGAGTTCTTTTCATTTGGTTCATCTATTTTTTTATTACATACCTTGATCAAGATTTTAGATCTTTATAATCCTTCTTGCATTTGTGGATCTGAATGCCTGATGTGGATCACATTCGGTTTTTCATAGTTTGGATCTTTAATGTAGCAAGATTCAAGAATAAAGTTTATAAAAGTAATGGGAAATCTGGAGGTACTTGGTTGCACTCACTAGATATCATTATGGTGAAAATGGATAACTGTTCATTTATTCTCTGATTCCTATATTATAAATGAAAATTTTTGGCCTAATGGTTCTGTTGGTTCAGTGATAAGTTTGATGGTTGTGCCTCTTCAAGTTAAGAGTATGTTCTCTAGTTTGTGTGACATGAGCATATTTGTAATCGTAGTCTGAATTTGATGAAGCCTATATGTATATATTGAGATGTGCTAGCTTTGTGTATTGTTATGGTTAGGGGATAAAATGAGAGAGAATCGTCAAGAATGATATGGACATGTTCTAAAGAGACGAGATATATACATGAACTAATTAAGATAGTACTAGTACTGCAAGGATAGGTAAGACTTAAGGGGATTTATATTAGAAACTATAAATATGGATATAAATGCTCTTGATTTAGTTGATAATAATAGTAGAAGAAGATTCGTCAATACCAAATATAATAGGGCCATAGCTCAATGGGTAGTTTAATCATGAACGATACGTGTGTAATTCTCAGAGAAACATACAACTATGTACTTACCTCAGCTTGAATTTGCTGTGATGAGCAACATGCACACAACTATTTAAAGGTTTCCTATCCCAATGTTTACCTAAAGATGTTCAATTATGTTCGATGACAATCCCTTCTCCTTCTCCTATGTTTCTAGTCTTATGGATGCATAGATATAGATTTCTTGCAGAGCAACATTATTTTCTGTGTTTCATTTCATTTGATGACTATATAATGACATCATTCTCTGTGCTATGCATTAATATCGACTCCAAGGGCCTGCTTTAAATTTACTTTCTCCTACATTTGCTGTCATTGTGGTCTCTTGGTACCCACTGGCTTCCATCTCAGGTTTGTTGTATATGTTGATTAGGTCTATGGAAACACTCCAAGAGTGATGGTCATGAAGATTACGGGCTTCTTGTTAGTGAAAATGCTAGGAAATATGCGATAGTTAAGGAACTTGATGGACCCATCACTCTCAAGGATGGAACTGTTGTTCTGCAGTTTGAAGTTAGACTGCAGAATGGACTTGAATGTGGAGGTGCATATCTGAAATACCTCCGTGCTCAGGAAACCGGATGGATTCCCAAGGGATTCGACAATGAATCCCCATATTCTATCATGTTTGGACCTGATAAGTGCGGAGCCACAAATAAAGTGCATTTCATCCTCCAGCACAAGAATCCAAAAACTGGGAAGTTTGTGGAGCATCATTTGAAGTTCCCTCCATCTGTCCCATATGACAAACTCTCACACGTGTATACTGCTATTCTGAAGCCCGATAATGAGTTGAAAATTTTGATTGATGGTGAAGAAAAGAAAACAGCAAATTTCTTGTCTGCTGATGACTTTGAGCCAGCACTTGTTCCACCGAAGACCATACCTGATCCTGATGATAAGAAACCCGAGGACTGGGATGAGAGGGCTAAAATACCGGACCCTGATGCTGTAAAACCAGACGACTGGGATGAAGATGCACCAATGGAGATTGAAGATGAAGAAGCCGTCAAACCCGAAGGATGGTTGGATGATGAACCTGAAGAAATTGATGATCCTGAAGCCACAAAACCAGAAGATTGGGACGATGAAGAGGATGGAGAATGGGAAGCACAAAAAATAGACAACCCAAAGTGCGAAGCAGCACCTGGCTGTGGAGAGTGGAAGAAGCCAATGAAGCACAACCCAGCATACAAGGGAAAATGGCACGCTCCTTTAATCGACAACCCAAACTACAAGGGTATCTGGAAGCCACAAGAGATAGATAACCCTGACTACTTCGAGCTTGACAAACCAGACTTTGAGCCAATCGCCGCTATTGGCATTGAGATTTGGACGATGCAGGATGGCATTCTCTTTGACAATATTTTGATTTCTACTAATGAGAAAGTTGCCGAGTCATACAGGGCAGACACATGGAAGCCTAAATATGAAATCGAGAAAGAAAAGCAGAAGGCTGAAGATGCTGCTGCAGCATCGCCCTCAGATGGACTTTCAGGTTTCCAGGTGACTTAACTATTCCACTAGAATTAGTTCCTGACATCAAGTTACTTGAGTTTGTTTTCCTTGTGCTTGACATTTATAATCATCACCATCTTGTTTGTATTGCAGAAGCAAGTTTTTGATGTTCTTTACAAGATAGCAGATATTCCTTTCTTGGAGGCATACAAGATCAAAATCATTGTGAGTCCGATTGTACTTTCGCTTTCCCAAATTCTAAGCTTTTTGAGGAGTCCTTTTTATTTTATCTAGCTACGGAACCGTCACCATTGCATGATGTAGAAAATAACCTTGTGCTGTTATATATTAATTTGGTCTTCCTGTTTCTGGTTTTTGTATTATCTTTTTGGCGTCTGACCCAGCTTCTCTTTGCAGGATGTCATCGAGAAGGCAGAGAAACAACCGAACCTCACTATTGGAGTGCTGGTTGCCATAGTGGTGGTCTTCGCTACTGTCATCTTCAGGACACTCTTTGGCAGAAGGAAGCCTCAGGTGATTGATTACTTCTGGTTCTGTTCTGCTTCATCATTCATTCCACCTTGCAGCTTAATATTACTTCGATTTCTAATATCTTCTTTGAATTATACAGGCTGCTGCCGCTCCGACTACTGAAGCCAAGAACGCTGGAGCTTCTGAGACCGATGCTGCAGGGAGCAGGGAAGAGAGAGAAGAGAATGGTAAAGATGACGATGCTTCGGCCCCTCGCGCCGGTAGATCTAGGAGGAAGACATAAATTAGCCAAGTTTTCAAGATTCGGATAAACTATTCCTTTTAGATTCGCACATTCTGGAGCAAACCAAACCAAGAGTTTTTTGCCCCCGTGTTTGACAAACGTTACTTGAATTTATGATGTGGTCATAGAAGGATATCTTCGTGTCATCCAATTCGGCAATCTCATTGCTTACATTTGAGAGTATTTTTACAAGATATCGGCCATTTAGTTGATAAAATATTTAATTGTTAATGATAATATATATATATATATATATATATATATATATATATATATATATATATATATATATATATATATATATATATATGTGTGTGTGTGTGTGTGTATATATGTGTATATATATATGTACACATAATATATAAGATAAAAGGGGATATTTTAGGAAAAAAGATAAAAAAAAATTTTATTTTTTTTGAGAAATTTACTATATATATATATATAAATATATAATTTCCGTAAGCTATATGTTAACTTTGCTGCGGTTGCATTGGACCGCGAGCCCTGGTACATTGGATCTGTTCTTTTGAGTTAAATTCAATCAGGGTTGTCGATGGGTTCAGTCTAATTCGATTGATGGTGCGGATAGCTAATGAATCCAATAAATTGGTTCATCCTCGAACCGAATCGGAGTTAAGATCGATTAGGACGACAGATGTTAGTTAAATTCACTCAGGGTGGTCGACGGGTTCAATCTAATTAAACCCATCCGACAAATTGGTTCATCGTCGAACCGAATCGGAGCCGAGATCATCGATTAGGACGACGGCGCGCGGATCTGACCCGATCCATAATGGAGTCCTATGTGAACTGGATCCAACTTTAATTGGGTGCAATCCGTTTCTGGCCAGGATCCGATACACGATAGTTCTAATGTTGGTTTCACGGGACCGTGAGTAGTCTTCTCGCCGTGTCGAGGCTCGTCCCCTCTGCCGTCGCTACAAACCCTCGAATTCTCTTCCGAGGATCGAGGCTGCGATGGAGAAAATTCCCGCTGCTTGCGCCATGGCGTGGAGCATCGACCTCGAGAAGGGCCTCCGCTCCAAGAGCCGAGGTAAGTAGTCTCGCGCCCTACCGCTTTGCCTTCCCTCTTCATTCGACACTTCATCGAGCACTGTCTTGTTCTCCTTAGAGAATAGATGCGCCGAACAAGTACTGTTATCATAGTGCATCATTGGAGCACTTAATCGCTCTGTTTGACTGTTAAGGGACGTGGTTCTAAATGCTCGGTGACTGATCTATCACCCTTTCGACGAATTGCCTGTGTTGAACTGGTCATGTTATTTTGATTATAGAGTTATCTTATCTTTTATTTTCTCCGATTTTGAGCAATTGTGTTGTGCTTTTCATGAGCATGAGCGATGAGCGCGATGGTTCGGAGTTGCTATTGTTTAAAGAGCAGCAAAACCTAAATATTTAGCAAGTAATGATTGGTGCATAGAAAGAAAATATTCCAAGAAGATTATTAAATTTCTTAGGTAGATAATTCATGCTATCTTTCTTTTCTGGAGCATTATTTTTAGGTGAAAATGATGGATAAAGGAGAATCCACTCAATTCGATTAGGGTATGAAAATGTGGCTATGTGAGATGGCAGAATTGTGTCACTGTCATTGTGATTAAGGAAATCTGGGCGATAAAGGCTTGGAATAGATGTTAAATTTAACGGGTCAAAGAACAAGAGGTCACCCTTTGTCTTGTTGGTCTCTGCTTCTTGCGCTTCTAAAAATTTACCTGTGTTTAAAGTTTTTGTTTACTTTATTTATCATCTATTTTGATTCACTTCCAATTTGTTGAGCCTCTTGTCAGATCAGCGCATTAGGGCAATTGAACAGATGGGGCCTATACTCCAAAAGTGGAGCACTGAGCCAAACGTTACAAGGGCAATTGCAGACATGTATGATCTGGAACCAGGTGAGGACAGATTATTTGCTAACACTATCCTCCTTCGGCTTGCTGATGCATTCAGGTGTGGAGACAATTATACAAGGAGATGTATCGTGAAAGTTTTCCTCTTTGAATTGACACGTATTAGTAAGGAGGGCAAAAGGTATAACGGTATTCTAGCAAAGCGAAGAGTGCCTAATTCTATAGAGCTGCTTAAAAGAGTGAAAGTAGTTTATGACACAGGTGACACCGAGGCTAAGACTTTGGCATTGCGGCTTTTTGGTTGTTGGGCTGATCTTGCCAAGGATAGTGCTCATATACGCTACATAATACTTTTGAGCTTGCAATCCTCCAATATCTCTGAGGTGAAACTAGCTTTTCTCACCTTTTTCTTTTAGTATTACATTGTAGAGTTCATGTGTCATCTCCTTATTTATTTATATCAGCATATTCTGAAAATATCAAATCTAACATCTCATTATAAAAGAATTTTCTAATCATCCAGATATTCTCTTTTCTGTATCTTAGGATTGTCAACTGGCATGCTGTAACGTATGATTCAGGAAATTTTCAATCGTTAAAAAGTCTTTCTTAATCCAAGCATAGTAAAGTAATGTGGCTTTTGAATTTTCTTTTGCAGGTAAAAGCATCATTATTTGCTACTGGATGCTTTTGTCTATTGTCTGAGGACTTTGTGCATATCACATTGGAAATACTGATTAACATTGTCCGTTCAACACAATTGTCCTATGATGTTGCAATTGCAGCTATTCATGCTATTTCTAGAATGCGATGCTCATCTGCTGTTGCATCCAGAGCTTACAAGGTGCATTGTCTTTATCACCACAGTTGTCTTAAAATTTATTTAACTTTAATTTTGCAATGAGATATATCAGTTTCTCAAAGTAGTTAATGTATAAATTCTGGAATAATCATGTTACTTTCTTGCAATGATATATATTAGTTGCAACTAAAAAAGGACTTATAAAAAGAATATTGATTGAATTGAGATATTATATTTATTGGATAACCTATATTAATAATAATAGTAATTAATCTAGATTTTTTTATTGAGTATTCTGACTCCATTTTTTATCTTTGTTATCTGTGTGAGCAGTAGTCTTCAGTATTTAGCTATTCTATTTTCTGTAGGTTGAGATACTAGATTTTCTATGAATTTTTATATCTTCCAGTTCGAGTCTTTCCTTCATTTATGACTATTTCTTTGGATGTTTACGCTTTTTATTGATGTAGATAAATCAAGGAAAGACACATGTTCCATAGTTATGTCTATTCTTCTTTTCTTTTTTTAATGTCCAAGAGTTTTTGATTGTACAGAAAGTAGAAATTGTCAAATGTGAAAATTTTATATACAAAATCCTTTGTCAACATGTTCCATAGACCTAATAAATAACTTACAAATCATCAATTAAATAGAAAATGCTTTATATAGAGAAAGAGTCCGGGCCTCTAAAATTATCCAAGCCACAAGATTTTTGTGTAGATGGTAAATGTGAAACTAATTTGATGCAAAACCAGGAAAAGGAGAGGCTGGATGCTGGAGCGTAGAATAAGTGGGACAAAAGTATGATAATGAAATAAACTGATTTATAGTTTGCTCACTGGCAGCAAAGTGAAAAAGGCTGTGATAATGAGTCAGTATAATTGAAGATGGTGTGCATGTGATACAGCTGGATGCATGTCTATTGGTCCTTGAAAATTCTTATATTGTAAAGGGAATTCTCCTTATATGGGCCATTGATGAAGGAGAAGCAAAACTGGGTCCTGATCAAAGATAAAGCTTGCTCGTTATGTTCATGTTTAAAATAAATAGGCAAATTTCTTTGAAGAAAGATAAAATTAAAATAGACAAAAACTTCACATGCAATTGAATATATACAAGTATGAATTCTCATGATTAGAGAAAACAAAAAAAGAAAACACATTAAGTTTTCATGTTATGTTTCTTGGAGGACTTGATTTAGAAAGATAGGATCATAGTTATAGTTAGCAACCACATGTGTGATTTTCTTATGAGTTGTTACTTTCTTTTTCAGGCAGGTAAAAAACTGTTATTGGGTCCATTGCATGATGATCTTAAAGCTGAGATGCTGTCTTCACTTTCTAAATTAGCTTTCAGATCAACAATCTTGACCATTGAGCAGGTATCTTTTGTATATGTCTATTATGGAATAAAATGAAAAACTCATGATAAAAACATTTCATTTTGTTGTCCATGTGCAACCATGAGGTCGATCTTGTAATTATGATCATGTATCATACTTTCCTGACTTTTGAATGAAAATTTAAATGTGTGATCCCTATGATTTTGTATCATTAATTGCATTTCACTTCTTACTTGTGGCAAAGATTCAGACCCTGCTAATTGTGTTCATCCTTAATTTTATTGGATATATTCTGATATTACCATGTAGCTAACTTTTATTAGTCCAATCTAAAATTCACAGCCAGGGAGTTACATTATAGTGTTATACAGATAGTTGACACATTCAATTTAGCACCCCAAACCTAAGTACATTTAAATATCTTTTTTCATCTGATAAGCAAATCATTTACAGAGTAAGCTGAAATCTTGTGTCCTTCTATGCTTGTGCTGTCATTTACCTTTTCTGCTTTCATTAAATCACTTGAGTTATATTGACAAATAGTTAATTCCAGTGAACATCGTGTTCCGAGCTTTCTCCACTAGCTTCTGCAATAATCTTTATTCAGTGTTACTGTTGCATTCTGACTGCCAAAAGTCTTGTATTTACTGAGAAGCTACATTTCTTTTGGTGACATTGTACAGCATAACTTAGATTTTTTTTGTTTGGCCTCATATATTCTTGCAGGCAGAATTACTCTTATCATTTCTCAGCAATGATACCATTTATAATGTGAAGGCTAGAGCATTAAAATGTTTACATTTTCTTTTTAGCAGTCATGCCTGCTGTTTCCCTTTCATTGAAGGTGTAGTAGTGAAATTATTCCATATTGTTGATGACAATGATGTTCCAGTTAATCTTCAATGTGAAGCTTTAAGGATTCTATGCAAGGTAATAGTTTAAATATATTTTTTATCGAGTTAGTGTGTTATTATCTATGGTAAATGTATATCCTTCTTTGTAGGTGTTTAGCAGCATGCTACCAGATGTGCTTCACATGGACCTGCTTGTTCTTGTTAAGCAGGTTCTGGTGATGGAAGAACAGTCCTTGAAGGTGAAAAGAGATCTTGTTATTCAACTTATTGTACACATCTTGTGCAGTCTAAAGATGGCAGAGAGAGGGCATAATTGTGCAACACCTGTTAAGTGGTGTGGGAGATGCTTTGAATTGCAAAGGAGTCCAAGGGCTGAAGTTTCGGCTACTGAAACAGATGCTTCAGGAATCGCCTGCCAAGTTACGTCAATTGTCATAGGTCATATCACATCAATGATTAAGCAAACGATAGCTGATTCCACTGGGGAAGACATAACCACAAAGACTGTCATATCCTGTAGTGAGTTGAAACAAGAATTCAGAAACAAACTTAGCCTTATTCAGCTTCTTGTGATAGAATATCCTTCGGCATCTTTGGTGGTTCTGGATAGGATAGGAGATATCATACAGTCCCTCGAGAATATGCATGATAAGTCTGCATTGGAAAGTATCTGCACAGAAGTTTCTCGGAAAGAATTTAATGTGAAAAGATGTGGACCTCTTGAATATGATAAGCAATATTCTATCGGTTCAGAAATTGCAATTTGCATACTCAGATTCACAAATGCTTTCATTAAGACACTAAATAATAGTGGCACTTATAACAGTGAAGTTTGTCAGAAAGTGAAGCTTCTAGTTAAGTGCATACAATCAAGCAAGTATTGTAATTGTGCTACTTATGAAATTTTCTGCCTCTGCCTTGATTCTTATACAGCATGCTCTTTAGTTGGAAATGCTAACAACAGGATACAGGATTCAGATGAATCAAAGACCGGTAGTGCTGATGGTTCCTATTATAATTTTAGCTGGGTCAATCAAGAATGGCAATCACTTGAATCCATCAGAAGTATGCTGCAAAATCAAAATTACTGGGCGGCCTACAGAGCTGGAAAGTACTCTTGTCTTGAAGGGCTGTGGTTTTCAGCAACTTTTACTTTTAGGAAATTGATATGCCATGTAGAATCAGTCTGCCTTTCTTGCTGGTTGAAATGTTTGATGCTATTGGCTGGTTGTGAAACTGAAATTAAACTGCTGCTTTTTCCTAAAGCAGGCATCACTTTGGTCAATGGGATGCAGACAGAAAACATGTGTGACAAGATCTTTACCTCTATTGTGGGAGATAAAAGCACAAGTGCAGACTTGCATGGATGGGAAGGGAAGATTGCAAGAGTTTATGGTAGAATATGCTCTGCAGAGAAAACATTGGCATCAGCTGGAGCGTCAGATGGTGTCTACTACTTCCAGAGGTGGTTCCTCAATCTCAGAGCCAAATTTTTTGAAATCATGATGGAAATTTTTGGACTGCTTAATTCACATGAACTGACTATCGTAAGAGTTGATGGTGAGGAAGGAAAAGGCAAAGTTTGCATTGAAGAAGTCACGCAAAGTATGAGCACTCTGATGTGTGGCTTTGCCTATGAGTCTTTACGGTTGAATAATTTAGCTAAAGACTATGATCTTCTTGCTTCATCTTTCTTGGATACTGACGGCCAAAGCTTTAGGAGACTCTCAGCGATGGCCCTTAACTGCTCCTTGTTGGCCTTTTGTACTGCTTTTACTGTGCACTTCCCCTGTTCACTTGTTTACAAAAATGTCATTTCATGCAACTTAGGAAATGTTTCAAAGTTTTCATGCACTATGATCCTACAAGATCTTACTGAGCGTTTTTGGACCATGGATAGCAAGATCTCTGAGCAACTTCAGCAGATTTTGACTTCCTTCTGCAAAGAAGAGGACCGCATATGTCCCAGATCACGTATGAGTACTTCTGGTCATACAGAGAGGGCTACTTTACTAGTCTGTGAGTTTGCTATATCAGGTATTCTCCACATTCAAGAAGATGCAAAGAGAGTGAAAAATGAGGAGGATCTATTTTCACTGTTATTGCGAGGTCTGCAACTTCTCTCTGATGTTATTAGAAGATGGATGGAAATACCTTTCCAAGTCCCCAAGTATTTCTTTAGAGTGAGGTGCGTATGCTAAAGCTATTCATTTTATAGTTTTTGTTGCATGAGAGTTTATTTCGGTATCGTGGAAAAGTGAAATTTTATTCCAAAATGTTGAAGTCTGTACAAAACAATACAGGAAAATACATCAAAGTCCAAACACACCCTCCAAATTCACCCTATAACCACCACTTCTAACTAATTGGACAAATATTCTTCAACAATTTGAGTTTCTGTAGGTTTAATAGAACACCTTATCTTTATGATGATATGACAAGTGAAGATGGTCTTCGGTAGTCCAGTTGAATTTCACAAAACAACCATGGGGAGTTGCCGCCATTCCTTATCTGAGATGGTAGCGCACCATGACCTTTTGGTCTTTGTGGCCTACACTGTGTGGCTCTGGGGCCCCAATTACAAAAAAAAAAAAGAGTCACTGGAGTTTCTCTTTGTTGAAACCAATTAATGTTGACCATCTCTGCTTATACAGGCCTTGCATTGGTGCTGAGCTCTTCCTTCTCGATGCTGATTCCAGAAACAAAAGTGAAATATCTGTTTCACAAGGTTTCCAGCTGTCCCTCAATGTTTGCATTCAACTTAAGAACACATCAAGAATCCCCCGTTTACAAGATGCCAAGTTGTATTGCATTCTTGCCACAAGACCATCTGAGCAGTTATCAACTGAAAAAAGGACGGAAGACTGTTTCAGTGCTTGCAAAACTGATGAAATGGTTGAGTTGAACAATATGCTACTGATGTTTGTAAAGGCTAAAATGGGAAATGCCAACGAAGTGAGCCCTAAGGATAGCGGTGGAGATGCCTGGGTGACTGCTTGTCTGTGTTTTGAACCTAATAAACAAGGCCAGGGCTTTTCGTCATGTTTGCTAGATGTTTCTGAATTCCCTGATGGATCTTATCAAATCAAGTGGCACAGTTGTTGCATTGATGAGAGGGGGTCTTATTGGAGTCTATTGCCTCTGACCACTTGTGCACTATTTACAATCAAGAAACTCTGAATCTCAGATAATTTTGGGACTTGGTAATCTCTCCACAACAAACATCTGATCATATCATATAGATGGGATGTCGAGGCCATTGTGGGTGCTGCGTTCCCTAATGTTGTGTGTGAAATATCCTATCCGCATCTTGCATCTGTTCGTTTTGAAATATCTTTTAGGTATCCGCATTGTCGTGAGCTGGTCTGATATCGCCAAATGCAGTTTGCAGTATGATGGTTTTCGGTGTCATTGAAGCCCTGACAGAAACTAATTCTTGCTTAATGCTGATGCCACACTGATGGACATTCATAATGCTTAGTCATTATTGAACTGAGTTGGGCACAATGTAAACCAAGTAGTACCACTGGACGAACTATGTTTGATGCTGTCATGACCGGAGCCAATGCCACACAAGTATTAGTGAAGTCATCGTGGAGGAGTCTTCCACTTTCTAAGGTATGCAAAACCTCTCTAAGTTTTCTAATGCAGATTGGTTGCTTTTGATGGTTGGCATCAGCCGAAAATATGGTGGTAAACAGGAGAGTTGACTTGATGCTGATCTCAACAAAGGAATTGTTTTTCATTAACCCATCCAGTGGTGGTTCTAGCTTCTATGTCGATCTCCTATGCCACACTATTATTGCTTCACCGAAACCTACCCCAAAGGAATAATGTCAGAAATGGTGGTAAACAGGAGATTTGACTACAGCCGTAATGCCTCACTGATGTCTGCAAATTACCAGACCTGCTTCAAGGGTTTGGTGAAGTGCTTGAGAAGGTGAGTCAGTTCAGAGTTTTCTCTCTCTTTACCTGATGATAATATCAAGATGGCCTTTCTGTGCAGGTACGTAACCTAAGCTAAGAGACCAAGTATCTTCTTATTCAATTCCTTTCAGTTGCATCACGACTGTGTCTAATATTGCATTCTTATCATGTTACAATATTGCAGTCATTGTCTGTTCTTTGGCTCTCCACGGCATGTTTCTTGCCTGCAGCAACTTGTGAGATGTCATCATCATTATCCTAAGTTATCTGTGGGTAGTACTGTGCAGTCGGCAAAAAAAAAGCCTCCTTGGCGATGTTGCCATCTACTAGTGTTCCCTTGTGTTTCGAGAGGTCTAGTAATCATTACATTGGTCCTGTTAGAATACCAATGTACAACATATATATATATATATATATATATATATATATATATATATATATATATATATATGGTGATAAGAGTTTGGTGTGAGGGGGAAGGGTGTCACTGTTCAGTTTCATGTACTACATACAGTCTCATATGTCCCTCTTGAAATGTATTACACCTATTTGACACTTGTATGTTACATGCAATTAGGAGCAGTTTTATCAACAGCAATTCATCAACAAAGTAGAGCAAAAAAATCTTAGAGGAGAAACAGAGTAAAGCCTTTTGGTTGAGGATGGATGTAGGTCTCGTTTGATAACAATTTCACTAAATTGTTATGGAATTGGTATCGGTATTAGTATATATATAAATGATATGACCAGCTGTATAGATTTAAGATATAGATGATATAAAACTTTTTATCATTCCTCCACTATATAATCCTATGCATCCTATATACTTCTAGGTTTATTTTCTTAATATTATAAAAAAATAAATTTTAATGTATTATGTGTTGTCATTATTTTATTTTGATGTGAATTTGAAATTATTAAAACACATATTTCTCTAATATTATCGATAAAATTGAATTTGCTCTTAGGATAAAGAAGATTCGGATGACTCCAAAAAACCAACTGGTGTGTCTAAGATCACCAAAACTAAATCAACGCATCTAAAGCATGCAAGCAAATAATTTCCAATTATAAAGTTTGTCCTACCTAAACAAAATAGCTTAATCTTTTAGTAAGTCTGATACCTTAGATGTAAATTTATAATTCTCCAACTCACTGGTGGATAAATACAACATCTCTAAACGAATACTCTAGATTTATTTATCTGATGAGATTTTAAATCCTGAGCTAACATTTTTGGGTGTAAAAATTTAGTGTACAGACTAGAATCAGTCATTAAAAGGTAAAGACTTTTTGGCTATTAATAGTAAACAATCAATATCAAATCTCATATGGTATAACAAATAGTGACGATCTAAACATGGAGTATGCATAACGTGATCAAGCAAAAATACCAGAGAAAAAAAGGGAATGCAACACCCACTTGAATTCCTGTAAGAGATCTGGTCCAATAACTTGGTAGATGTCTTGATTACCGACTCACAAGACAGCAAAAGTCTGTTGAGACTGGAAATTAGACTTTTGAGCCACAGAAAATAAAATGCCAGCGAAATTTAGACGATATATATACACATCAGACTTACCCCAGCAGCAACTGAGTCGAGTGTAAACCATGTGATGCGGCAAGAATGCTTTATTTCCATGCCGAGGCAACGATTAGAACCTTGTCTTCCCAGCCGAAGTAGAGTGCCCCGTTTTCCTCCTTGGCCTTGTACCTGTCACAGTATGATTTCAACAAGGCTCCTATTGATCCATTGACGCTGGTGCTGAAGGGACATGGTATGAACCCGGCCATCGTCATTCTCGCCCTCCACTTTCCTGCAACCTCGTACCTTTTTGGTTGGAGTTCGAAATTGTGTTCTTCAGGAAGATTTTTAGACTTCGTTTCGATAAAAAAACACTCCAAACATTTAGATAGATACCACGACAATAGGCTTACCTCTCTATGCGGTCAGCACCTTCGCAGGCCACGATGTTGACGATATCTCGCGCAAGACACTGCCTCTCCACGTTCATTCGATCCGTGCTGTCCCTTGGAAGAGTTGCATCGAGTGATTCAAAGACCGCTGTATGATAATTGTAGACCTCCACAAACCTATAATTTCATATGGCCAATGGCCAAGTCACGAGGAAATAAGAGCATGTAACTTGCATATGTTACCCCTAAAACATAGAACGATCAAAAGCCAGGGACATATATGTATGCGGATACAGAGGAGAGGCCGTGTATGCACACACCATCATTCTTCATGAGAAAATAAGACCTCGAAGAAATTAGGTATTTCAAGAAAGAAAAGAAGATGGATTTCCATTTTTTTTCGGAAGAAAAAAACTGCATTCATTTGTAATGAGGAGAACAAAACAATGATTATGACATAATAAAGCTCTATACTCAAGTTAAGGAAAATGGTATACGGATGCATTTGTAAATAATAGCAACAGCTTACGTAACAAAAATCGTGGTTTTTCAGAGGAAGCAACCTTGGGAAGAATGGGGCTGTATTAGTGTTCATATCCTGCTCGATAAGAGTTACCAACTTTGGGCTCAGCCCTTTCACCATTCGAAGCAGCTGATCTCTCTGGTTCACTGTTGATACACTCTCATCCGGCATGTGATGTAGCTGAAACGCAAAGTTGACCACAAGTGCCTCCCCTGATCGGCAGTCAAGCATTTCGGGTGTTACATCGCTGGTTTTAGCAGCTATTGCTTGAAACTCAAATGGAACACCGAGCTCCTCTGCCAGCTTCTCGAGGCGCTGACCAATTATCTCCAAACCTCCGACTGCCCGTTGCACTGACTCGGGATCATCAACACCAGATATTCTTAGGTGTGGCCGTTTGCTGGGCCACGTCGAAAGAGTTTGTATCAAGTTTATGTATTGACTTCCTTGGTTTATGTCAAAGTCTATGATATGAACTTTTTCTTCATCTCCTAATGCTTCAACGATTGTATAATTTGCTGCCATGTAACCGAACTTAAAGCATGGACAGACCTCGAACAGTATCTGCATCGCCGAAAGCCGATCGGAAGTAGGGGGTTCCTTACATCGTAGAGCCTTATAAATACCTTGTCCTGAAGAAGCTATTCTTGCTGCAAGACCTTCCACCATGTAGGCAGCAAGCCTTTGAGGAGGGTCTCCTTGAATCGAAACTATTTGGCGAAGCTCAGTTATGATGGCTTGTGCTTCCTCCATGCAGCCTTCTGAGATTGCAGCTGCACAGTCAAAAAGTAGCTGCTTAGGAGTTGGAGGTTCTCTATTGCTGCCAATACAGCTGATGCTTAAATATGATGAGGACTCTTTTGGTGAGCAAGGAACTAATAGGTCCTTGATAGGCTCAGTCCAATTATCTTCAATTCCCACAACCTGGTCGGAATCCACCAAGTCCTCATCGTTGTCATTCAGTAATGCCTGCTCAAGCTCTTGAAGCTTTAACCTGATTTCATCTTTACCATAGTCTATTTCTTGCTCTGGACTTGGATAATCAGATAAAGAATGGGATGCCTGATGAGAGCCGTTAGAGCCTGCTGAGGAATCAGGACACTGAACTGCAGCAATGCAAGAGCTGTATGGATTTTCTGACAAAATAGATGAGTGAAAGTTTGCTATCAACTGATAGGGAGCTGATGAAACTTGAGAATAGTGTTCTGGAATGCTGGATGTAGACATGTCAAGTGGATTAACATGTATCATTTCTGATGATGAATCAATGAAGTGTTGCTGAGGATGTAAGTCTGATTTATAGGAAGCAGGCCGACGGTGGTACATCCGCTTATCAGCACTTAATATTTGCCTTGACAAACCCGAGTTCTCACCACCACTTTTATGTGCATGAAGGTTGGAGTCACCATTGGCAGTAGATGAATCCACAGGCCTTATCATAGACATGCTTATTTTTCCTAATATACTTTCACCACTGAACAAGAACTGCAGTTTACCAAGTTGAAAGGCTTATTAGTCTGATTGCCTTGTTCAAACCAATTTGCAACAAACACAATAGCACTGAGATCACAAGAAAGAAAAAAAAAAGTCAGAAAGGGCTAAATTGTTTACCATGTCAATCACATATCTATATGAGAATATACAATGGCTTAATCTATAAATTTCTAACCCTCTTGCTAAATATGCGAATTTGAGACAAAAGTATAATGCCAATCTCTGGTACAAATGGATGCATCACTACAGTGCAATTGCTAACAGTAACTTGAAAAGAAACATGCTAGGTTAAGGAACCGTAAAATAACAAATGAAATAATGGCATCGTTAGCTGCTACATTAACCATGGATCATAATAACCATGTTCTGATTTGTTACTTAACCGGAGAACAGTATATCATGCTGCATCATGGAAGTGGTCAAAAGATAGCACATTTCAGGACAGATTTTTATATCATTTTAATCAATTTGCTATTATTTTTCAGAAGAATCATTGAAAGTAACAAAATGGCATAGTTCTTCTTCTTCAAGGAAAAAAAAAGTCCAAAAGTCCAACTATTTCACAGGTTAGCCAGTTTGCTTATATTCTTGTTGAACAGAGAATAATGGAAACTTCAGAGTCACCCAAAGACCTGGTCAAATCCAATAGCATTATCTCCACAAGGATTCCAACCTAAAAACTCTCACAGAGGGAAGAGGCAAAAGCAACCTCTATGGCAAGGCATGGTCATAATCAGATATGCAAATTTTATCACAACTAAGAAGTTCACAAGCCCGACAGCTAAGAGGATCAATGTGTCACAAGAATCAGGATTAGTTCATGTTTTTCTCCTTTCCTAACACCTCCCAGATAATTGAAAAGATGAAGTTCTTTCTAACAGTGAGCTTTGTTATCTTACTGATCATGTTTTTTTCAGTTATGGCACAATCTACTCATTTTCATCAATGAATTACACAAGGATGGTACCCAATAATAATGATTTCTCTGCTTACCCACCTCTATTAATGTTTTCATACATTAAGGAAATATACCACCTATCAAGCCATCGACCGTTTTTATGCCCAATTACCAGTAATAAGAGAACATTGTGCTTGTACAATCGAATTGAACATGAGAAAGAACCATATGGAATGCCTGATCTATATTTATACGAGGCAATGCACTATGATTAGCACCGAATGGTAACCAAAACGATGCATCAAAACTGACTTAAAAGCTAAAGTAAACAAGAGAATTGTTAAGCACAGAGAATAGAATTTGACCAAAGTAAATATAGGTTCTAGAATCATGAAGTGGTCATACAAACAAAGACACAGAACTGTCTCAACAACCTCCATGATTTCATAATGAGATCGTCCAAACCAAGGCAAAACCATAAGCCTCTTGACCACCGATGATCGATCAACTCGTAGCGGATTTGCCAGAATCAGAAGTAATGAACAGAGCACGAATCCCGAACCACATCCTGAAGAACCCTTGATCGAGAACCAGGCAACTTCCAAGAATTGAGATAAGATAAATCCCAACCGCAAGAA